>NC_134492.1:35535115-35685115 GCF_040206685.1 Ascaphus truei | reverse complement strand
ACCCCCCCTGGCATGTCCCATCTCCCTCACAACACCCCCCCCCTGCATGTCCCATCTCCCTCACATCACCCCCCCCCTGCATGTCCCATCTCCCTCACATCACCCCCCTCTCAGCATGTCCCATCTCCCTCACATCACCCCCCCCGGCATGTCCCATCTCACCACCCTGGCATGTCCCATCTCCCCTCCCCTTGGCATGTCCCATCTCCCCCCCCTGGCATGTCCCATCTCCCCCCCCCCTGGCATGTCCCATCTCCCCCCCCCCACCATCTTGTCCCATCTCCCTCCCCCTGGCATGTCCAATCTCCCTCACATCACCCTCCCCCTGGCATGTCCCATCTCCCTCACATCACCCCCCCCCTGCATGTCCCATCTCCCTCACATCACCCCCCCCCCCCTGGCATGCCCCATCTCCCCCCCCCCCCTGGCATGTCCCATCTCCCCCCCCCCCCGGCATGTCCCATCTCCCCCCCCTGGCATGTCCCATCTCCCCCCCTCCCCTGGCATGTCCCCCCTCCCTCACATCACCCCCCCTGGCATGTCCCATCTCCCTCACATCACCCCCCCCCTTGCATGTCCCATCTCCCTCACATCACCCACCCCTGCATTTCCCATCTTCCCCACCTCAAGCGGCGGCGGCGTGCAGGTTGCGGGCGGGCTGGCAGTAGGCGGCGGCACGCGCATGTGTACATGCGTGCTAGAGCGCGGCTATGTGCGGGCTCGGGGAGGGGGAGTGGAAGAGCCGGGGAGCAGGGGAGCCTGGGAGAGCCAGGAAACCGCTGGGGCAGCCAGGCGGAAACACCTGTGACTGCTCCGGGGAGCCCAGGGTTCCGTGGAGCCCCGGTTGGGAATCACTGCTCTAGAGACAGACACTTACTTGGCAGCTACAAACACACTTTCTTCCTCCTCAACTCACCTGTGCCCATGGAACTGTGTTCACGGAGGGAGGGGGAGGAGTCACTGCCTGGCTGCTGCTTCCTGATCAATCCCCTGCCCTGTCTGAGAGCTGTTCCTGCCTCCAGACCAATCCCCTGCCCTGTCTCAGAGCTGTTCTGACAAAAGGAAAAGCTGATTGGCTAGAAATAAACACCTTGCAAGCTGCCAAAAATTCCGGGCATTACTGAATGAATAATGCCCGGAATTTTAACCAATCAGAGAGCAGGAATATCAATAATGCCTGGAATTTTACAGCTCTAGCCTAAAATTAATAGCAACTTCACTTCATATAGCGCTTTTCACCTAATGGGACTCAAAATGCTTCACAATAACAGTACAGTGTGTGGTACGCAGCACATGGAATTTTTTACAGACACATTCCCTTCCCAGAGGAGCTTAAAATCTTTGTTTTTGGTGCATGAGGCACAAGGAGATAAAGTCACTTGCCCAAGGAGCTGACACCAGACATTAAACCAGGTTCCCCTGATTGAAACTCGAAATTTTTGTTGTTCCCAGTCAGTGCCTTTACTCACTGAGCCACTCCTTCGCCACTTAAAATGAACTAAACAGGGAAATAGAAGGCAAACACAGTTTACGTGCAGGTATTACAATTCATACTAATGGATTGGTAAATACAAGAATGTTGCAGAGCATACTGTTCAAATCACACACATCAGGAAGCACTTTTGTTCTGCCCAGTTTAATTCACTCATATTCCATTCCCAACACAACGACTTCTACGTACATTTTAATTATGTGACTAGAAGGGGCAAATGACAATTGGCCATCACATGAGGATCTAGAAAAAGATTAGCACAGTTTCCATCCAATAACCCAAATGGCGGAAGTTCATAAATCCCAGGACATCTCAGAAAGCTTGATGTTGTTCAGCATATTAGTTAAAAAATGGAAACATTATAATTCCTAAAATCACTGTTACCAGCTTTGGGATTCCAGAGAAGTGTGAGCACATGTGCGTGTTTTAATGCACACTACACAATGACCACCTATTGGAAAACACTGCTGATTAATCCTAGTAATTCCAATTTCTCATCTTTCGGTTCTCAATGAGGCATGAAACCTGGATCAAGCCAATAGGTGTTATTCTGGATACCGCACTAAGCTCTCTAATAAGCAGAATCATGCGGTATCCAGAATAACACCTATTTCTGAAACTGGCTCAATTAAAATTAATAATATCAAGTTCAGAGGTAATCAATGCTGTTCTCAGTCTGGAGTTGCATGATTACCTCTGAACTTGATATTATTAATTTTAATTGAGCCAGTTTCAGAAACCATAACAAAAGGCTTGAGAAAACTGTTCACTAAAAATAACTTATTTTCTCACAAGAGTTCTCTTTCTTTTGCCTTGTTAATATCTTTAGGTTATATTTTGAGCCTATGGAAATACTTGATGTAAAACTGGATTAGATTCAAGGTCAGATCTCAGTCCCTGATCTTTCCATGGGGAACCATCTTCAACTGTTGTGGAATTTATTCCAAAGGAACATGTGTTGCCAGTGGGAGTAAAGTTCGAAGTGGAAACCCAAATCCTAATACTGTATATCCACATTTCCCAATTGTTCACACACACACACACACACACACACACACACACACACACACACACACACACACACACACACATACACACACACACACACACACACACACACACACACACACACACACACACACACACACACACACACACACACATGCACATATCATACTGTAAGCCTCAACACCACGTTGGAAATTATTTTCAGGTGTTGTGCAGTGGTAATTGAACAAGTCAAACACGAAGACAAAACATCTCATTCAGAAATATTTTAGTGGCTTTAATCCATTGATTAACAATAAGTGAGTGTAGTAGAGAGGAGGCAACCCCAACATTTTCCTGTCATGCCTCCTAGCACTATTCTGCATGCAAAATGTCCCTAATATCCAGTTTTGCTTTTGTTTTAACAAGCATCAATTAACAAGATGAACCTATTCACATATACAATTTCCATTAGTTATCTGTGATTCTAAATGCAACTGTACATCCCATAGGTCTGCATTAAAAGCTAATGCCAGACACACTGTTGTTTTCTTGTTTGTTATGATAAATGACCTCTTCTACCTCTTAGAGCATTGTGGTGGATTGTGACCAAGCATGTTTGATCTGAAACAACTAATTTACTGTAGGTACATTTGTTTCGTTCAATCTGCTGACAGTAATGCAGTTAATGTTAATATCCTAGTTCAGGAAGGAAATTGGAGACTATGATGCTGGACGTTCTAGAACGTGCCCTGGTTCACAAATGAATCTGCTCTGTGCCAAACCAGAAGAATCGGTTACAGTATTAATCCGTATGCTAATGCCTTGTTCCACCTACTCGACCAGTTTTTGAGTATGGCGCACAACTACTGCCTTTCAGGCATAGCAAAAGTTAGAAAAAATGATTAGATGACAAATGATTGAGTTAAATACTTCTCTGTTTTTCTTTTCTTAAGTGAGGGTCATTTAGTTAAATTCTTTGGCCAAAGCAAAAAAAAAAAAAAAACAGATAAGTATTTAACGAAATCTTTTGTCATAGTGGATGTAGCAATTCTGTTATATTACACGAGGTCGCAATCTCAGTAGCACTCCTTTTTTTTTTATTTCAAACATTTTTATTGTTTTCTGACAGGGGTACATTCACATCACATGGTTGTTTATAGACAGTAAACTTAATTAACATATACATTTAAAAGTGAACAACCCGAAGCATCTCAAGGTTGATTGATCGAGAAGAGGCGATCTGCCCCTAGTATTTTGTAACCTCCTATGCATTTAGATTCTACTATGTAGATCCCGTCCGGGAGAATTAACAGTTTTAGGAGGATCTTAGATCCAACCCCTTATATTAGTACTGTAAAGGATAGGCAGAGAGAGAGAGGGGGAGAAGAGAGAAGAACAGAAGAAGAGGGGGGAGAGGGGATAGGAACGGGGAGAGCTAAGGGAAGGGGTGTAGTTATCCTCCCCTCCACCTTGTCAAAAGACCCTGAGTAGACATGAACTCCCCCTTAGAGGGGTTAGTGGTCTAATGCAGAGTCCAACTGAAGCATCCATATCTCATTTTTAATCTCTTTAATTATAAGGCCACTGTGCCCAAACTTTCTCATATTGTACTATATTAGTAGCACTCCTTTTTGACCCAAATATATATGGTGGGGTGGGTTTGGGTTCTGAGCATGCTGGGGCTGTGTGTGTGTGTGTGTGTAAATTTCTATTGGTAAACAATGTGGAGGTTTATGAGTCCCTCCTCCCTGGCTTCAAGCGCACTCATCCCACCTTTTAAATGTCAGTTCTTGTTGCGCACAGAGCCCCGATTTCCAACTAGGTCCGGCCTGTACCTGGGGCCCCCAAATTTTCGGAGTATCTGGCCGGGCCCGGTCCAACGTGGGACCAGCGCCGGCCTTGCCTCTAGTTTAATTTTTTTGTAGAGCTGAAAACATGAACCTGATTCTGAATCTCGTCCCTTCATGACATTCTGGCCCTAGACATGTGCGCCACCAGAAAACTAGCGGTCGAGGTTTGTTAAACTAAATTTATCAGCAGCGGCGCAAATTGGTGCACATTATTTTACCATTGGGGGCAGTTTGTCGACGGAGTAATTGGCGCATTGCTTTTAATTGTTGCAGACTGCCATTGTTATCACAAGCTTTTCATTAAACCCTGACTTTAAACGCTGATGGCTGATGATGGCGGCGGTGTGTTGTGCGCTGGTAAGGGTTCTTTGTAAATAATGGTGCAGCGGCGCTTTGATTTGCAAGAGGTGGCGAGAAAAAGGTATTTTTGAGCTGGGGGTTGGGTGGCCTGGTTCCTGGCCTAGTAGCCCCAATTAGGTTAATCGGGCTCTGGTTGTGCACCTGTTAATGACCAGTCTATTAAGACACGTCTCCCTCCATTAGAGAGGTTAGGAGAGCGTTTTGTGGGTACAGCAGTGTTAGGACTTGTGAAAGAGGGGATACCTTGGCGTGGTTTGTAAACTTAAAATGCTTTGGCCAAAGAATTTATCTAAATAACCCTTTTTTTATGAAAATAAAAACAGATACATATTTAACTATATACCGGTTTTGTCCGGTTTATAAAGGTTTTCATCAATAAAGTTAAGTTGAAAAGTACATTCTAGCCTTATAATCAGGCCCGCCCACTTTGCGAGTCAATCAGCAGTCAAATGTCTGAGTTAGGAGGGTAAACCAGAGGAAGCTCCACCTTGGGGGCCTGGAGCAGCCATGTTGCTTGTGGCAGGAAGCTCAAACCGAGAGAGACACACAGACACAGAGACAGACAGAAAGACAGACAGAGACAGAAAGACAGATAGAGACAGAAAGACAGACTCACAGACACAGAGACATACAGACAGTCACAGAGACAAAGACAGTCACAGAGACAGAAAGACAGAAAACAGTGTGTGTGTGTGTGTGTGTGTGTGTGTGTGTGTGTGTGTGTGTGTGTGTGTGTGTGTGTGTGTGTGTGTGGGTGTGTGTGTGTGTGTGTGTGTGGGTGTGTGTGTGTGTGTGTGTGTGTGTGTGTGTGTGTGTGTGTGTGTGTGTGTGTGTGTGTGTGTGTGTGTGTGTGTGTGTGTGTGTGTGTTTGTGTGTGTAAACTTTTTCTTTCCAGCTACTGTACTACTGAAATTAGGCGGTCGCCTTATTTTCAGGGTCACCCTGTAATCGGGCAAATATGGTAATTTGTCATATTTGATGTAGCACTGAGGTTTTTTGTCTTTTGTTATATTACATGAGATCACAATCCCAGTAGAACTCCTTTTTGACACAAATATATATGGTGTGGTGGGTTTGGGTTCAGAGCTAATAGGGGCTGAGTATAGGGCTAATTGTAACCCAATCCTTTGGTCATTCAGTGCTGAGTGTAGGTTTGATGTTCAATGCAGTCTAATCTAAATTACTGCGGATTTTTTCCCCTCTAGGGGAACTGACCAGGGTACTGATAAGCATCCCAAATGTAACAATTACGAATAGAGATCTGTGACACCTTCATGTATATTTTCTTAACATGGCCAAAATGGAAATACATGTTCCACATATAATAAAAAATATTTCTCATTTGGCAAACAAAAAGTCAAGAGCCACATTCTTATTCACCAACAAAAGTCACTATTTAGCTCAAATTTGCTTTACATTCTGGTGCTTTTCAAAGCCCATATGTTCTAAGTGGTGCTGTGCCATGCAATTCAAGTGAATGGCTGGTCTTCAAGCACCGGGAGGTGTCTTATGGTCAAGCACCACTTAGGAGAAATTGACTTATACTGTATTTAAATGCACAGACAGAGACACACAACTTGCGTATTGATGTTTGTAGTGATGGGTGGGAAGGTATTGGGTTCATACTGGTTCCTGCTTGCAGGAATGATGGCAGGAAAGACTGGGCTGCACTCTCAAAACTTCACTATTATGCATCACTCTAGAGCAGGGGTGGCATACTCCAGTCCTCAAGGGCCACCAGATAGATAATAGGCCAGAAAAGGATATCTGGGGCTCCAAAAAATACTTAAACACGATATATCTAATAAATCATCTTAAGCCAATAACTGGATGAAGTATTCCTTTAGTATGTAATCATCAAAGTGGAAAAAGGGGTCTGGTTCAATTGAAGATAGCACCTGCTTAGAATGTTTGAACAAACAGATAATGCCAAGCGTTTGATATTAAGGTGGACACGTTTTCTCCTAAACCTTTTCACATGCAGATTTCCCCCTCCACTTGGGTTAATGCATGAAGATGCCAAAAGGAGCAATATTTTACTCACTTCTTCCTTGGGAACTGTTTTCTGAGGATTAAGTTGCTGAGGCAGAAATACTCCGGCGTGCGACTCTGCTGGGCAGATGCAGGAAAATAAGAGAAGAATATCGACCCACCACCATCCAATCAAAATTGAAGAAGAGGGTGACCAAAATGTTCACAAAATACTTGGTTTATTGAGACATGTAGTACAGAGGGAAACGACCAGGGCCACCAACTGGTCAGGTTTTAAGGATATCCCTGCTTCAGCCACCTGTGCTGATGCAGGGATATCCTTAAAACCTCACCTGTCGATTGCCTTTGAGGACTGGAGTTCTCCCTCCCTGGCTGCGCTAGAAGCATTGTATGCTTAAAGATAATGGTTTAAAATAAAAATGTTACTTTTACATATAAATAAAATAAGATTAAAGAAATTAACAACATATTTCTGCCCCCCCCCCCCTCCAAAAACCTAAACTATGTCTGTTTTTTCTACTTTAATTTATTATATATCCATTTTTTTCTAATCTGCCGGACCCCTCTCTATTTTCCAACCACCTCCGCGGAGTGCAAAAAGACACAATTGAGTCAATTTCACCCAACACTTTATTTTTTATCATTAAAGACCTTTTGCAAATGTGTGTAAAACTTCATGGAATTTCATTGGCTGCTTTCCATGAACGAAAAAAAAAAAAAACCTACCAATATGTTCAGAGAACACTGTAACAAACTGTAACAAACATTCTTTGATTAAAAAAAATGCACAGATGTTCGCCTACTGCTATTTAGCAAACTCTAATTTAAAAGTTCTGTAACTGGGTAATATCTTAATACCAGATGTTCGCTTTTATGGGAGCGGGCAGGAAATGTCACCTTCTGCATTGTACAGTGAATATGTTTTTAGAGAAGAAGGTCTGTTATGGTGCTAAAAAAATATACAGTCAGCCATGTTCATATTACTATCTCAGTCTTGGGTGCTTTCAGCTGAAGCTCCACGTAGCTACCATTTCAACCCCTCGCCTCTAACTGTGCTGAATAATTTGGCTTTGTGTCCAATTGGACACAATCACCAGCTTCAATAAGTCTACATTCGCCTTGTTTCTGTCTTTTTCACAGTTGGCAGCCTGTGAACACAATATACTGTATAATAGCCCTCTATAAATAATACATGGCAAGCCCAGTAGGCGGCAGAGAATTTCAATGTGCAGACTGAACAAGAGAAACAAATAGGAAATGTATTAACCTTTTCCAGCCACTGGGTGTCACTGCAGCATCACTGGTCCATCACATTATTCACAGACTGATGAGCCTATTCCTACAGCAGCATGTTGCCCCCAAATGTTCATATTGGAGAGTAGTATGAGTATGGACCAGATATCCCTCCAAGTTCTGGTTAGGACAGAGCATGTAATAGACTAGAGCCTTATTGGCCTTATCTGTCTATATTAAACCTTTCTCTACCAAAGTGGGGCGCAGTGGTTCACATGGCATAAAATACAAAAGTAATTAGCCTTTTCAGAGAACATTGAGTCACATTTAGTGCCGAATACATCAAACTTCGGTAACCAAATAATTCGCCATTATCGACAAAAAATGTGAGCAAAGACGGGTGGATAGCTGTGTTGGTCCTTTCTTCCATGTAGCAACCAAGGAGGGAGTGGGTTGTATGATGCCTTTTATTGGACTAACAAGTAGTTGATATGTTACAAGTTTTTAATCTCTCAGGGTCCTTCATCAGGTACGACAGAAATACAGAAACACAACATAATGTACTGTGTATGTAAGAGGGGTATCTGGTTACAATGGATGTAGACAGGAAGTGTGAAATAAGATGAGGTAGAAACAGGTATCCCGGTGTGAAAATTAACAGTAGAGACATACAGTACTGTAGAAGGCTATTCTCTTTTGAAATGCAAAGGCAGGCTAGGCGTGACATCATTGGCAGCTTCCTATTGGGCCACGTGACCAGGGGCTTTAAACTTAGCTGGAGATACCAGCACCGATAAGTATCTCAGGAAGCAGGGGGTCCCCGAAGCAGAAATGAATGGGGTTCAGCTGCGGAGACATGCTGCTGCAATCACAAAAAATACATTTGAAAAAGGAAAGCAGCAGTGCTGCTAGGCTTGGGGCCCGCTTGGCGTATGAAGAACAAAAAACAAAGGGATTATACATTTTACTCCTGCCCGCATCTTTTGGATCGGGTCACCCAGACACCCAGGTCACCCAGACAAGTATAGGCCCTATATCATGGTCTGACCAATCTCCGGTGGAAATGATCCTCAATGATCCTCAAACCCCCTTTCACTCGACCTAAGGTGTTTCAGTGGCGCCTAAATGAGTCGCTTCTCAACCAGACGGGAATTGAGGAACAGATAGGGAATATTTTGTTAGACTATTTTAGACTGAATAAAGGCTCGGTCGAAAGGCCGTCCATCCTCTGGGAGGCTCACAAAGCCTCCATTGGAGGTCAATTTATTTCAATAGCTTCATACAGGAAAACAGCAAAACATTTTAAACAAGGTAAACTTACAGCTAAAATAATTGAATTAGAACAGGAACATAAATCACGCCCTTGCGTGAAGATTTACAAGCTTCTCTGCCAGACTAGAGAGCAATGACATAAATTAAGATTGGAAGACACAGAGAAAGCATTAAAATGGACCCGCCAGACTTATTATGACAAATGGTAATAAAGCAGATAAGCTTCTCGCCAGCAAGTTAAGAGGTGTTAAAGCTAAATCGCAAGATACAGCCATAAGGCGAGGTAACGGGGAAATTACACATAACCCTTTCCAAATTGCAGAGGAATTCTCTAAATTTTACAATAATTTATACAATCTGGATTCATCAGATCCGAATTTGACTAAATCCTCCAGTGAACAAATAGATTCAGTAGCTACTTACAGGCAAAGCTGTCTGTGGAAGAATTGGAACGACTCAATGCTAATGTTAGCTGTACAGAATTAAAAGAGGTTATTAAAGGTCTGAAACCCTCAAAAGCCCCAGGCCCAGCCGGCTTCTCAAATCTTTACTATAAAAAATATTGGGGAATACTAGCTCCATATATTTTAGATATGTTTAATAGTTTTCTATCGGGCTCCCAGATTCCTTCGCAAATGTCAAAAGCAAATTTACTGGTAATACATAAGGAAGGAAAAGTTCCAATGAGTTGCGCAAGTTACAGGCCAATCTCGCAACTTGATACAGATCTAAAAATATATTGTAAAATTTTAGCGAATAGATTAAACCCAATTTTGCCTCGACTAATCCATAATGATTAAGTAGGCTTTATAAGCAAGCATCAGGCCTCAGATAATACATCTATCTGTATTAATCCTTATCTGCCATTTACCTGCCCAAGTTTCCAGTCTTTCCAAGTCCTTCTGGATAGAATTTACACCCTGCTCTGATTTTATTACCTTACACAATGTAGTGTCATCAGAAAAGATGGAGGCTTTGCTCTCGATGCCAACCTCAAGTTAAAAAGCATGTGTCCCAGCACATTTAAAAGCAGAGATCCCCATACAAATAATATTTAATAGTTAAGTGTATTGTGATATCACTCATATACTGTGTGTTTGTAATATTCCAGGTATGTCACTATTGAACACTAGTGTTTGTACAATTTGTACACATAACATATTATTTGCTTACTTGGTGGAGATTGGGTGAGAGGGAGAATCTGATAAAAATTAGAACGGTTCGATGGACCTATAAGAAGCGTACAATGAAACGTTCACAACGGAATAGTATGTGTCATACTTTCACATATTGAGAGCCACTGTGATATGAAGACATTCACTTACATGTATAAATATTTATGTTATATGTCTTAATAAATGAGGTGCATATTCATTATAGTAACGTGCTTATATGTTACATAACATGTTCATACAGCTCATACTGTACATAGCATAATTATAGGTTTAGAAAAATATTGTTCACTTTGACGGATTTATTTGAACAATAATGACACGTAATGCCACCCACATTAAGTTTATGAGAAATGTATGTGAATATTGAATAAAATAATACATTCATAGAAAAGTAAACATGTTCTACTTGTGTCTTGTAAAGTATTAACAGCTGCCTATCAAGTATTGTATGTTACATGTATGTAATGTGAATCAGATGACAATAGTGTACATAGGTTTGGCTATGTAATGAACATTAAATTGCCTGCTTCTTCATCAGACATTGGTCTCTCAGTATCTCTGAGATTTTTAAGGCATTATTGCGTTGAGGGCATTCTCATAGGGCGTATACAGGATGTTGAGAGCACCTCCTTCACCCGTTTCTTTTTCCAACGGCCATTGTTTTTGTTTTAATTTTCTTTTTATGTTTGCATGTCACTTCTTGCGGTTCTGAATGACCCGTGGGAAGCTGCTAGAACTGTTAGCAGCAGCTGTGATTTCTTTCCTTTTGCTATTTTTGATGGACATGGACGTTTTAGACGCCATGTGCCCCAGAATCACGCCGTAGCACTGCACAACATTTTCAATGAATACAACATTCTCATTACGCAGCCACTGCTGGTCAGCTGCATCGCTGCCGTGTGCAGGTTGGGGAGCGTGTAAATTTCCACCCCTGGGGCTTGCTGCTGTGTTCTCTCTCCCTCACTGCTCCTCCCATGCCCCTCTGACCTGTCCCTCTCCCCCGCCTCCTGCCCTGGCCTCCTCCTGCGCTTACCTGTACCAGCCCTTCAAGTCTCGTCCCCACCTCTCCTCACACTCGCACCACCACTCCTCCTCTTCTCACCACTCCTCCTCACACTCCCTCCACTCCTGTCCTCCACACTCATCCACACACTCCCAGCAACCACTCAACTCACTCCAGTCTCCTCCATCTTTCCCACACACACTAAACACAATCACACATCAAATATGAACACACAGACAAAAGACCAACTCATTTCAAAGTACAGCACAAATCACACAGTTAATCATAGAAGCACACACACAAAAAGCACAGGCAAACTCAAGCAGATCTCCCTCACAATAATACAGTAATCACACAAACCTCCAACTCCCAGCAGCTAATTAGTCCTCACTACCTCCCAACAGCACTGGCAACATCTTTCATGGAATCCGTGGTTCATATAGCCTGCTAAGAGTCTCGCAATGCTTTCCCACCATTTTAAATGAGGTCCGCGACTTGGGCGCCATTTTAGCGATTATCTGCATGTTTTTCCCAGAAAAGAAGCAAATGTTTAATGCCACATTGTATGCTTTTTACGTTGGTAGAACAATTCATGCATCCCTACTTATTGTTGCGCGATTAACACGCCCAAATAATTTTTTTACGAACGCAATAATAACTACATTTTATCTAAATTTGATGTATCGGGCCTTAAGAGCGAAAAATGTCCGTTGTTTGTGAAAAAATGTGCAAAAAAAAGATCTAAAAATAAATGTATTTGCCACAATGTTAAAGTCGCAGGTTACGTACTCCTTTATATACTGTCACGTTCTTGAAATCCTGACAAAATTGAAGGAATATTTGAGCGCTATAACTTTTGTAAAATATTTCACAAAAACCGCTAAATTAAAGAGAAATTTATGAAAAAAATGGCAAAGCACATTTCAAGATATTCACAATTTTTTTATCAGATGACCTTACCATGCATATAAACTCCTCCTGTCCACTATTTCTTCTCTACACCTCAGCTGATTGTTCACTGTTGCATTGTTGACTTAACTCCATGTTAAACACTACTCCTTTCTCAGGCCAATAAAGTTTTTGCAACCTGGCACTCGTGTTCAGTCCTTCTCCTCTTACATTATTCTCATGGGACAGATTCTGTATAGTGTCTTTTTGTAGATTTTTGTGTCCTCATTTGCATGTCATTTCCCAGAATTCCTGGCGGCAGTGGAAGCACTGAATGCTAAGAGATAATGGAGAAATGCAAGGTTGCAGACCTGTCTGAGACGTGTACAGTATGTGCTCACAAGTGGTATTTTTATTTTTTGAATACAAACTTACTGTTACAAACATAAAAGGGCTTTAAAATCAAACATGGTGACCTTTTTGTCTTGTGGTAGGTGCCTAACCACCAGTATGGTGTATATGAACTTACAATATACTTATATGAGCACAGTGATGTCAAGAATTGATTGTGACTACAATATGGGGGCTATAGATTAAACTATGATAGCACAGATGGGGGCAGTATCGCACACACATTCCTATTGACTTCAACCGTGCCCCGATCAGCACTATCAGAGTTGAATAAACAACTGCCTTACTGTATGTGCCTGTGTAACGTATTTACAGCATCGTATGTGTATCCACTAGATGTCAGCATTTAGCAAAAGTTACACTAGAAAGAATCGTTAAGGACAGTTTATGGGTGTTGCCATTTTATTCTGAATACCACTCATCGTTGTAGCTGAATGTGGCTTTTAGGAGCAGACATTCCAGTAATGCAAGGACATCTGATTTGTGTTTGGGATGCTTTACGAGGGCGTGTAGTATCCCCTGTGTGTATTATGTACCTTACACCGTTATTTATAAACATGTCGTTGTCCTACCACAGGAGTAGTGGGGTGGCACTTGTCAATGATACCTCCCTTTTTTGAACAAAGCACTTCCCACACCTGCTGCTGGCGCCGCCACCACTGCCCACACGCCAACAGCCTCAGTGAGAGAGGTACAGGGTTCCAAGTGGGGAAAGAGTTTAGTTCTCCCACTTATAGTGAGTAACTAAAATGTATTAGTTAGAGCTCCCAAAGTGGAGTTAGGTCCCTTTTTATGTATTCTTGTCTTGTCCTGTAAATAAACCCTATTAAGCGGATCCTCCGTGTTCTTGCCTTTATTACGGGACAAAAGACCCCACAGCGTGACTAAGACATGACAATGCATAAAACATATTGCAGGAGCTGTTAGGAATAAAAAAAATAATAGGTTGGGAGTTATGGCAGTGCATTGATCCATCACAGATATAAAAAAAAGAAGCAGGGGATGGTGAAATCTGCATACACCCCAGAGAAGGCTTCAAAGTGCTTATTGCAGATTACATGCCACAGATTCACAGTAGTTGGTGCAGCAGTTTCTTTGTGTGTAGATGCACAGTCTAAGTATAAGCAAATATAGATGTGGGGTGTCTTCAAATGCGCTGTTCTTGCTTTATTTTGTGTTTACGTGAAAATGGCTGTATACCGCTGTAGCGCTCGCTGTTACTCTTGCTGGATTATTGCAGCGAGACTTGCGCCAGAGGAAGAAACCCCCGATTCCGAAAAATGATCCATGTGCGAAAAAGGGATGGAGCTCCTCTCCTGCTTCAACGCGCCGCTAGGAATATTAACGTGGGTCCCATCTCTATAAAGAGCTGTGTGACCCGATGCTCATTTGCTTCTGTGTTGGACTTTGCATTGTACATTGACCTTTGACTTGCCGATTCTTTTGAGGTCTTCTCAGGATTTTTAATTTTTTTTGCTACACAAAAAGGGCTAATTTCACGTGGCTCGCGAACTTGCCAGAACATATGCACATCTCTACGGGAAAATATTCCTTGATGAGGCCAACGGCCTTCTGAAACCATTCAGCTTTTGGAAGATGGCACATCAACCGCGGCACATTTTGTATCATCAGTGCCGAATTAAGGGGCGGGCTGGCTGTGCACTTGCCTAAGGTGCCAACTCGCAAAGGGGCCTCGTGCGCTCTGATCCCAGCGCCATGTTTAAATGTGAGGGTCCTGCGCAGCCTCGTCAATGTCGAAAGACATAAATATGAAGCGACGGGAGCGTGAGGGACTCGAGCAGAGGGGGCAAAGGGACATTGACGAGGGCGCTTGGCCACGTGGGAAATTGACAGAGCAGCTGTGCGGGACTGGACACGCAGGACATGTCCTGCACCCTCGCTCTGTCAATGTCCCACGTGGTCAAACGCCCTCGTCAATTTCCCTTGCCGCTGCCTCTCCGAGTCCCACTCCGACGCGCGATCTTTAAATGTCCATCGACATTGAGGAGGCTGTGCAAAACTCAGATATTTAAAGATGGTGCCAAGGTTGGAGCACGCCCACGCACTTACTTTTTGCCTCCTATCAGCGTCTCAACGTCACGTGGCAACACGTTTCCATGACAACGGGATGTCGTGTCATCATTTGATGGCGCGGCATCACGCCTGAAGGAAGGGTCGACCTGCACGGGGCATGCGACTCCCTTGATCCCGCACTGTGTATCATCTCAGTTCAGTAGATTCACAATGTCACATGGCATTGCTACAGGTTTACCATGTGTGAATGGAGGGGAGGGGGCTGTATCACAGGTGACTTACTAGCATACGTGAAAGACAGAGCTCAATGTGACAGCAAGCTGACTGTCTCGTTTGAGCCTAAAGACCTAGAGCTAAGTCCAGATTGGATTCAAACAAGCATAAAATATGTATCTTTTGACAAGTGATTGGCAAGAAAAGATTAATGCAAAATCCAAGAAAATCTACTGCAGTTATGAATATGCAAGTGCTTTCATTCTGGGCAGCAGTGGGGATTAGCCTGGTTTAGGACTCTCAGGAGTGGGTTCTATGGAGAGACCCACTTGGCAAACAAATCTTCCTGGCATGTAAATATTTCAAATACAATTAGCTTTCTCTGGACACTATGGGCCAGATACATTAAGCTCTGTTAAATAGTGGCAAACAACATTAGGTTACCTAAAATACTGCTGCGGCAGCTTTTATTCTAACAAATCGCCGGTTTTTCCCTGGCTTTTTCCTGGAATGCGACGCTCTTCACCTGGCGCATGCCGCATTCATTTTGTGTTCCCAGCCACGGGTCATGCCGGCTGACGCGCGGTTGATGCGTTTATTGAGAATGGTTCGGATTTAATAGGTTGCAATTCTTCGCGTGTCCGCCAGATGGCAGATATTCATGAAATGTAATGCGCAAGCGCTTCAGTAATGTGTCGACTTGCAGGTGTTTCGTTTAAAAAAGATACCACAGAAGATGAGACGCAGCATTGGATGGAAATATGGACGTGTGAGGTTAGTACTGGACAGTACAAGAGGTAAAAGTGTTGTTTAGGAAACTGTACTGTACCGCTAAAATTATTTATTCCTTGTCATTACAGAGCGTACCCCATGATACGGGACGCAAACAAAATCAAAAGAGTAGTCCAGGCCCAGGCATGGATCGACAGTGGGGAGACTTTCCAGGATTGCATCTTCACTGATGAGTCTACTGTGTCGCTGGAGAGATTTGCAAGCTTTGCATTCCACAAAAAAGGCCGCATATCTTTGAAGCCACGGCCAAAACACCCCGTGAAGCTGCATGTGTGGGGTGGCAACTCTAGGCATGGACCAGGATGCATTGTCATCTTTGAAGGTAAAATATACTGCACCGACACACTTTATTCGAGCAAATACCCAGTATGTACCTGGCAGATACCTGGAATGCGCCGCTCCTCACCTCTGACAAGCCCCGTTGCGTTTGCCTTCCCAGCCTGGGTTCATGCCTGGCTGACGGGCGGCTGATCTATTAAATGATAATGATTAGGATTTAATAGGCTGCAATGCTTCGCATGTCTACCAGATGGCATAAATTCATGAATTGTAATGCAGTATATATATATATATATATACTGTGCAGTATTGCAGCCAGCGGGAATAAAATGCTTCAATCCCTGCCTGGAAAATACCTCAATGCACTCGGGCAGAAAACAGTCACAAACCTCAATACACCTGGGTATACCTGAATTCGTGGGACTAGCCGAGCTCGAATAAAGTGTGTCGCCAGTGTATCAAATATAATGTAGCCTTATGCACTGTACTTTACTAGTGTAACCTTACTGTATGCACTGTACTGTACTATTGTGCAGTTTTTTGAGCACTTTTCTTTTCTTGCTATAGGAATAATGAATAAAGCTTTCTTCCAAGACAACATTGTCCCTGAGATAATATATCACATGCGAGTTCCCGGATGGTCACCGCTTCTACCAGGACAACGATCCGAAGCACACCACGTCAACAGCGCATATCCTTGAGCGCGGTATCAACTGGGTGAAGACACCAGCGGAGTAAGTGCAGTAGACCGTGTCTCATTTTTCCCCCCACTGTTTTTACTGTGTACTGTATCTCTTAAACTAATTGTCCTTTTTTTCCAATGACAGATCACCAGACTTCAATGTGATCGAAATGGTCTGGCATCAGCTGAAGACCATATCCGGAAAGTGGCGAAACCCTCCAAAAAGGACGAGTTGTTGAAAGGCATAATGAGTTTTTGGAACGATGTACTCACCATGGAACGCTGCAATAAATATATAGACCATATTGCGACTGTGTTGCCCATTGTGATCGGGCGTAATGGGCAAGCATCAGGAAAGTAGTACTGTGCAGTAGTATTGTAAGTACAGTATGATACAGGTAAGTATGGCACAGATTTTTTCTTTCCCAATAGTCAGAGTATACAGTACAGTAGTTACAGTTTTTTCTTTACAGAGAGAGCAGCACCAGCCATCAGGTTACATACAGTTGTATTTAACAGTAGTCAGAGTATACAGTACAGTAGTTCCAGTATACAGTAGACTAGTTTGACAGTAGTACAGTAACTGCCTACTAACTGGTCATTTTTTTTCTTTTCAGAGAAAGTAGCACCAGCCATCTAAAGTAGTACTACATATCACACAATGCCATAATACAGTACGCACATACAGTAACTGCACTAATTTTTGGTTTTCTTGTCGTTTCAGGAAAAAAGGGTGGCCTGGGGGGAGGTGGGGTGTTGTGTCCAGTCTAATCTGTTTGTACAGTCAAATGTACAGTATATAAACAGCAGTATTGATGTACACAAAACCTCTCCTCTCTCAATGAACTACTGTACTGTACACTGAATGAGGAACAAGATAACGACGGAAAAAATAATATTACTATGTACAGTATACTGTATATATATACAGTATACATATATTATACATTACAGTGTATATATATTATTACATAATATTCTTATAAATGTGCATAATTCAAGTTTCTCCATGTTTTACAAATGTTTTCTAAATGTTTATCCAATTTCAATCTGCCAGAAGAACTTAATAAAGACTGCATTATGTATTTTTCATGATTATTTTTATATTTGTATTTTTTTGTTCCTAATGAAATAAAATAAATATTTATTCACATTTCTGGTAATCATAATCATTGACATGATTATGGACGGATTCAAAACACAATGGCAAGATTCCAAAAATTAAAGACAGCCGCATGAAGTTCAAAGCTAAAGACATACTTTAATTTCAAAAGGCAGTTCATCATAATAATACACCAACAAATACAGTACGTAAAAAGCACACAAATCAACCATGTGCAGTCAAACGCACAAGATCACAGACAAAAGCTACAGTAAGATGGTTTTTGCAGGCTTGTGGAAAAAAAAATTACAATAAAAAAAAATTACAATAAAAAAAAAAATTCTTAATTTTTTTTTGGTCACTCACTCAGGCAAGCAAGCAGTGGTGGGCGAAGTTACAGGCGCATGCGCAGTAAATTCCTGCTGTTAAGCAGGAATGTGATTGAAACCAGACAGACGTTCAAAGGAATGGTGTGGGAGAGATGTACTGCATTGCACAGAAGATAAGAAGTTGAAATACACTGCAGTGCAGTTAATTATCCTGAGCAAGGGGAGAGCGCTGTATACTGTATGCAGAAATGTGACACTGTTACAATACTGTACACGCCTATGCGTTTCAACAATTTTCAAATGAGACATACTGTACAGCAGCACAGCACAGCACCGCAAATGCATGTATACTTTAAATATGCAAATTTACAATTACTGCGCACGCACACACAGACTGTGTACTGACGTAGGTTGAACCGCGAAAGTATTAGACTTCCAAGACAACAGCTCGCAAACACCCCCCTGAGTTTTTACACGGCATTGCATTATTGCAGACAGCGAGAATAAAATGCTAATATCACGAGCGCGAAAATAACGCAGTTCACTCCGGCCGAAAACGACACAAAATCGCACATAACCGGGATAATCTGAAAATCGCGGATCTAGCCGATTTAGACTAAAGGCGGTCGCCACTGTAGCAACGGACGTTATTTTGCCTTAATTTAGCGCATATCTACAAAGGTAATTATATGCCAAAACAACGTCCGTTGTTGAACTCATTTGCGTTAGTTTTAAATAACATGGTTGTATGCCCGTCTTACCTAAAAGTGGCGTTATTCACATCCAGATCCTGAAATTCGGAGTGTAGAAATTGGTGCTCTAGTAAAATAGGTCTCTGGCGCCACATTTAGGTAAGACATAATCTGCCTGTAGTGGTACAGTATGCTTATTTGTGGGAATGTCTCTTTGGTATTGACCAATACACTATTTTAAGGTTTAACATTGGGCTATTCCCTTTAGTGGATATGCATTACTTTTAACCTAATGTTAATTTCGGTTAGCGTTAGGTTACATAGCCTTAAGGAGCTTAGTATATCTGAGCCTGCAAATATGAGCTGGAAGAATCCAGGGTGTAGATACAGGGTGCAGATTAAATGCTGTATAATGTTTCAGAGTCTGGGACTAGCTTGGAAACCATGATTCACCCTTGAGTGCTGGATGTCATGTACACTCTGTAAATGTGTGTGTGTTTTTGCTGCCTCTGTAGGGGCATTCTGTATGTTCCAATAAAGTCTTTTACATTTTTATGAGTGAACCCCCTCTGGATCCTGTTACTCTGGATAGTGCTCTGTTTTTTTCTACTTTGTTCCTGTTATGCACTCACAGTGGACTGCACATCACAGGACCTCCCAGGACTGAACAAGACTACTTCTTCCATTATCCTTTATCTGGAATTGTGCTAAATGGGGGAGCCGCATTAGTGTGCCAGCTCTGGCTACATGTGTTACACCCACGGGCGACACTAGGCACCATTCTCCCCGCACTACATAAAGAACATTATCTAAGAAATTATAAGGAGGTGCCTTATCATCATCATCCCTTTTCTGACATTTATATCGGACAGATGTGAGTTTGAGCACCAGACCCACACTTCTATATTCTGTAAAGCATTGTAACTACTTTGCAACTGTCATGTACACCCACTAGATCAAAGAAACAGGTGTTAAAACTTAACAGTGGATGCTTGTTTCTGACCACAATATGGGTATGGTTAATATAAGAAAACACCTAAGAAACACTCCAACCATATGACTTACAATATCTCCGATTTGCACAAAATGTTCCATCCCAACTGTGGCTGAGAAGACCATTTCACATCTTCATTCTGAACAACATAACCTGCTTTTTTTGATGAGGTATACATTCACATTTCGAAGTATTATAGCATGCCGATGAGTGATACGTCCATGACTCTGCAGTGGGTCATGTAGGAAAATAAGAGTAGCCGCACAAATGATGCTTTCATCAAGTTTTATTTCCAGACTGAAAAAGCCAGAAAAGGACGAGAAATATTGAGAATCAATTCTTTACAACAAGGTTTTTTTTTAAATATTTTATTCTTTCACAAAAAAATCCCCCCCCCCCCCTTCAAAATCCCACAACTTTTATTTTTCATATATTTTCTTCTTCATTTCGGACAAAAACAAGTTGTTTTATTTATATTACAACCTCTCTCTCCTCTCCTGCTTTAATCATATCTGCTTCATGCAGAGAGACGTGCTGCAGTTCCATGTTGGCAGCACTTCTGTCAAGTGTCCGTTATGGCAAAAGTTCAAATGTACAAAGCCCCTTCTTTATAGGTATATGTTTGCAGAGCCATGGATATGGGTGTTTCATAGTTTTTTTCCGCACTCTGGTTTCCCCTCTGTCCACTTAACACATCTATCTGCCTTCTTGATGTCCTATCTGTGCAGATACCATCTGAACCACCAGAGTGATAACCTGTATTACTAAGAGGCTATTTGTAATGATACTTGAGGCGTAAGGGAAGAGAGACCCGCTCAGTCTCTTTATGCGATGAGTGGTGGGTGCACTAGGGAAGATGTACACACATACAAAATAATCTGAGCCTTGCCCCTGAGAGGAGAGAACAAGGAAAGAAGAAAATCCCCTGTAACATGCACTCGCCTACCACAAAGGTCAGTAGATAGTGTATTGGGCTGTACCAGTACAGAAGCAAGAATAAAAGTAGTAGCAAAAAATGGGTGAGTCCCTGACACACAGAAGTGAATGGATACATTTAACCTACCAGATTTAATTTATTGTATAGTGGGCTGGTTGTTGTACTATCAACATTGGGGTAATTATGTGGATCCTCCTACACGAGTATCCACTGTACATCTGAGCTACTTTTTTTTTTTTTTCAAACATTTTTATTGTTTTCTGACAGGGGTACATACACTTCACATGGTCGTTTATAGACAGTTAACGTAATTAACACACACATTTAAAAGTGAACAACCCGTAACATCTCAAGGTTGATTGATCGGGTACGGGCGATCTGCCCCTAGTATATTGTAACCTCCTATGCATTTAGAGTGCACTATGTAGGTCCCGTCCGGGAGAATTAACAGTTTTAGGAGGATCTTAGATCAGACCCCTTAGATTAGTAATGTAAAGGACAGTCAAAGAGAGAGAGGGGAAAAAGAGAGAAGAACAGAAGAGGGGGGGAGGGAGGGGATAGGAACGGGGGGGCTGAGCTACTTTTATATTTTATTTCACCGTTTTTACTTGGATTATTAGTGAGAGGTCTGTTACTATTACTCTCATCAATATTAGGCACACTACACACCAGGTATCTAAGGGCTCTTTAGTAGACTAGTGTAGTCCATAGACACCACTCCAAAGAGTTTAATTCTACTTTAGGGCTTTAATCACCTACCTGCCTGTCAGTTCCAAGTGGCCCTGGACATCAGGGGTTAATAGGTCATTAGGTTCCTATTTTATTACTAGTATTTAGGTTCCGGCTTTCCTCCTTGACCTTCATTTGCAAACAGGTTACTAGTAGCTCAGTTTCCCCTTTCCCCTGTTTATGCCGATTGAGCTTGCATTACATTACGCTCATAAGCTTTGATTGATTTCTCAGCACAACTATTTGTGGCTAACTACGGGGCAAAGGTTTTAAACCCTTTATCCACCTTTTATGATGTATTTGTCATCTACAGGTGGATCTTTGTGTTCTTTTCATTGTTGTCCCATTTATTATATCGGTCCAAGGACCTATTAAATGTGGTAGTTTTAATGTATCCATTCACTTCTGTGTGTCAGGGACTCACCCATTTTTTGCTACTATTTTTATTCTTGCTTCTGTACTGATACAGCCCAATACACTATCTACTGACTGACCTTTGTGGTAGGCGAGTGCATGTTACAGGGGCTTTTCTTCTTTGCCTTGTTCCCTCCTCTCAAGGGCAAGGCTCAGATTATTTTGTATTTATTTATAATAAGAATAATTTGCTCCAACAAAAAAGAAATTCCACTCATAGTATCACAACCTCCTGCATTCAACTCCTTTTGCACTTATACTACTTTTTTCTAATAGTTGCGTGTATTGATATTTTGTTACATTGTTTAGATATATAGTGGTTCCCACTCCGTGTTTAACCTCTTAAGGGGTCATTCTATATAGTCTGATGGAGATTGTCAGCCGAAAATGGTCACTTCGGACTATATAGAATAATTCCCATAGTGCTACAGGGGCCCCTTGCACCTCTACAGCACTGAAAGTTTATCATCTAGAAAAGCAGAGGTGATAACATGACTTGCCTGCCACGCTGCTGTAATGGTGCATAGCACTTAGAATATAGTTCATGGGCCAAGATCCACAAACGGGTGCTAAGCATTAGCATGCCGTTACTCTCATTCATACGCTCACCACCCTTTAGTGAATCTGATCCTCAGTGTGTGTGTCTGTATATAGATCTGTGTCTGTATATAGATGTATAAGCAGCAATGCTAAGCCATAACACACCTTTTGGCCCATTTAAGTGTATGGGCTGTAAGATTTCTTACAGCATCACAAGGTGTTTTATGGCTTAGCAATGCTCTGTAAGTATGATTCCATATATTTTGGAATCCCATTCATATGTTTTATAAATACACGCTTTAATAGAGGTTGGGTTACAGTGTGACATTACAATAATGGCATAGTTACAACTTACGGCTGTTTTTTTAAATGTTTATGTGAATATTATTTTATTTGTTTAGTACATATACTACGTGATAATAATATGGCAGATTATCATACCTCCAGCAACGATATTGTAGAAAATACATGATACGAAAATGTTGCATATTATAATGAGCACTCCATGGCACAGAAGGGTGTGAAATGATTGAAAGCCATCACGAAGCAAGATCAATGCAACCTGCTGGTAATGTTCCAAAAAAAAAAAAAAAAGAGTAGAAAATGTACTTGGACAGGAAGAGACAGAAGAGAAAAGCAAAGGCAAGAGACGAGAAAGGAGAGAAACGACCATGAGTTACTGTATGCAGGGACAGTTACCTGTCCTGTTCCCTTCTCACTATCAATGTGACAAAACAGGAGGCTTTAACTTACTATAACTAAGACTAGTAGTCACTCATCCACATAACATACAACATGGCTTTTTGTGTTACTGCTTTTGCATTTGGTAGGTTGACACACACATATATTTTCTATGTCCATATATAGTGTGTGTGTGTGTGTGTATATGTATACGTCCGTATGAATCAAATCAATGTATGGAATAGCGCTAGAAGAAGTCGAAGACTGTCTACCTTGGCCGGCAAATAACAGCGAATGGGAACCTATTCAATGAAATATATATATGAAAATGAAGATGGGATGGAGCACATTTGGAAGAAACGAGACAATATTTCAAGGAACCCTTCCACTGTGCCTCAAGAGGAAAGTTTTCAACATGTGTATTCTGCCCGTGCTCACTTATGGATGTGAAATTTAAATGCAAACATCCTCAAAAGCTTCAGACAATGCAAAGAAGTATGGAGAGATGTATGCTGGGTATGACCCGAAGAGACAGGAAAAAGAACGAATGCATTCGAAATCAACATGGCAGTGGGCATATCACAAGAGGAAATGACCGCCGTTGGACAAAGACAGTACTCGACTGGATTCCAAGAGAGATTAAAAGACCAAGATGGTGACCAAAAGTAAGATGGGAGGATGAAATCAGAAAATTTATAGGAAAACGTGGAGAAGAGAGGCTTGCAAATGCAGTACCTGGAATATCATTGGGTAGGCCGTCACCCAGCAGTGGTTTAACAAGGGCTGAAGATGATGATATATACATTAGTGTGTGTGTGTGTGTGTGTGTGTGTGTGTGTGTGTGTGTGTGTGTGTGTGTGTGTGTGTGTGTGTGTGTGTGTGTGTGTGTGTGTGTGTGTGTGTGTGTGTGTCAACGTTTCAGGCAGCAGCCCTTTCTCAAGTCCACAAGTTTGGGTATAACCCTATGGAAGTGGATTTGTAATATCTTCTTATGATGATTTAATAAAAGATGTTGTATTTGTGGATTGAACCCTAGGAGTGCCGGAAGAGTTTGAGGTTGTTTTCGTGTACCACACATTGGTTAAGGTGGTAAGCAGGTCTTAATGTGCACCCTCAATGAATACCAACTGCTGATTTTACTACTTGGTATGGGCAACAGAGTGCTATTCTACAATATTTTTTTATGAACTATATACTGTATGTGCTGTATGTATATAATATATTTGTATACTGATATATACAAATACACTTTGTTGCATAACCACCGACAATGCCATGTTGTTCTCCAAACAGTACCAGCAACACATTTTGGTAACAAGGATTAAATACTGTCACTATTAACACATTGTGATAGAAGGGGTATATACTATGCATATCCAACACAGAGAAGCACCAGGGACATACTGAAAGTGTTGTCCCTCCCTCACAGGGACACAGTATGGGATCCCCCATATGAGACAGTACAGTCAAGCATCTTTCAGCGTAGTGAATGATAAAGGGGGAGCAGTTGACCGTTTTTACTGTTCGGGAAGTGGAGTTTCATGTCTAGAGCGGTTATTTAATGTTTATAATTTACCACGGGCTGCTTTGTATGGCTCATGCAAAGAGAAACATGCTCATTCTGCAATGAAATAAAAAACACACAATCCATGCCTCTTGGTCCCTTTTCTGCCAAAGACGCCTGCAACGTATTTCAAAGTGAAGGGTTCAAAAACACCTAACACAGATCCTGTATCTTTTTACCCTAAAGTATTCTGTACACCTCTCTCCTGTTGCCTGTCTTCATTACCTCAACTTTCCGAACTTCACTTCCCTTCTCCCCTCTGTGCAGCGTCTTAACACACTCAATAAGTAAGAAAATACATGAAGCCGGATTTCACAGACAGAGGACTTTCATTTTAAAGGGTGAAAATAAGAAATGGTTCCCTGTCTCCCTGCTGATAGGCAAGGTCTGGAGGGCTCTGGGATAAGGGACGAATCTACAGGTTCCTATTAACCAATCACTCTGCATCTTTGCAGCTCATTGTTATAAACCACATGACCACGCAAGAAAACCTTCAATCTATCGATGTGTCCATTAATAAAATCCAACACTAGACAGCTGTCCACTAAGCCAGCCAATTGACACGCTAATAAACCAAGCCATTGCTAATCACCAATCAAGATGCCATTTAAACATTCGCTTTCTTACTCAGTGATCAAAAAGATTGATTGCTCTGTAGCAGCAAATCAATCATCAATATCCCAAAACAAGGCAGTAATAAGATAGCAGTCAAAAATTAACCCATATGTGAGGCAGTGTTACCCACCCCAATCCAACATATTAATTTACTACAGATCAACCGACTCTCCTCAGTTCTCTAAAGGGGCTACATACCCCCAAAAAACATATTCTTCTACACACACGCACTTTTCTCCCCTTCAGTCAGTTTCATTCAGTTTTTTTGGCACAAGATATTAAAATATAGGCTGCAGCCTTGCTTGAGGCATTGCCCGGTCTTGCCTCATATCTTGCAGTTTTGGTTAGGGGGCTGGCAGTGAGTGCTGTGTGGCTCCTCTGGAAGAAGCTCAGTGGTGCGATGGAGGGGCCATTTGAACAAGATCTGCTGTGGTACAGCATGCAAGCCCCCCCTTCCTTAACATCGGTCATCCTCTTCTGTGTCGCTGAGCTCACGTGAGGCTATCATGGGTGGCACATCTCCCTTCCTCCGGCGCCGGTAATGGCCATTGGGCATCTGCCAACCATGGCGTAATGCTGGGGCAGAACCAATGGTATTAGAGCGGCCCAGGCTTGTAGCCACTGCAACCTCAAAGGTAAGTGTGTCCTCAGTGGGGCAGTCTGAGCTTTGCATTTCTTCGTGCAGCGCCAGGTACGGCTCTGAGATGTAGTGCTGGGGAGTTGACTGGGAACTCTGACGCCCCTGTAGAGAGCAGGAAGACTCACTCAGGCCAGGCTCGCTGAGTAGGGGTGGTGTGGTGTCGCTGCCATTCAGTGGAGGGGAGCTGTGTTTTGGCCGGCGGATCAATGAAGAGAAGGAGATAAGGGGTCTTGGGGTTGGAGGCACAGAGGGAAGCTGTCGCCGGCTTCGCCTCGGGGTGCTGGTGTCAGAGGGGGTACAGCTTTCACTCAGGGAGTCAAGAATCTATAGGGGGATAGACACAGAGAGCTCAAAGTCTGTTGCTAATTGGTTTCTGAACAGTTATATGGAATAAGCAGTGATGTAGCAAGCTCAGTTTTATCACTGCTTGTGTCAGAAAGCAATATGACTAGTGGACAATAGGAGCAACAGAAGGAGCTATGTGCTAAATACATGATAATGGCATCTACCAGTTTGTACATCTCTATCCATCAAACCTACTCTACCTAATATACACGTTTCCTAAGTTTGAGACAAAGACGCTACAGACAAAGGGCAGAATTGTAAATCAGTGACATGGTGCATGGTGTTTATAGAGTCCGTTTGATGCACAGGGCTTTGGTCACTTAAAAGAAAGCCAATAGCAATTGTTAAGTCATTCACTTGAACTTCTGTAAACAATTGGTAATGGTTGTCATACAGTGATAGACTGTGCGAATGACCCCTGAAACATTTTTGGTCTCACATACAACTCCATGGAGCAATGAATGCTTCTGTGGGGAGTTGCTTGTACCCGAATTTGAAACTGTGTCTGGTATTAATGTATGGGTCCTGTAATTGTGTGCATAAGCCTACTGTTGTGTTTGTGTTTTACCCAGGTCTGTCTTCAGTTTGCTTATGCAGCTGTGTGCATTGATAGTATGTCTCTCGTATGTATATTGATTACTTGTCTTTTACCTGTTAATCTGCATATAAAGTATTTGCCATTCCCATGTGTCCGTATATAGATTCCTTGCCTCTCTGGGGTGCCTGTATATAGTTCCCCTACATCTTTCCTGTGTGTTTGCATTAGTTCCCCTACATCTTTCCTGTGTGTTTGCATATAGATTATGTGCCCTTCTCCTGTGTGTCCGTATATAATCCTTGCCTCTCACCTTTACACTGCTGTGAGTGTGCCCAGGGGACATCTCGTGATCGCTGTGCTCACAGGCAGCTTGCGGACTCCGCTCTTCCGAGTTGCAACGAGAGGGGTCAGGTGACAAAAGGTGTTTTCTCTCCTTAGAGCGGCCCCGCTCTCTCCCCCCAGAGCGGTGGGTGTCTGAACGGTGACCTGACAAGATAATATGGTTTATATCACATGGTTTATATCACAGAGGGTCTGATTTCTTCTGCACTGTCAGGAGATCAATCGCTTCTCTTTGGATAGATAATAATCTCTGTTAAAGACGTCACTCGTTTCTTGTTGGGATCTCTCTGCCAGTGGGTCAGTGTCTCTCCCAATCAAAGGCCTATTCTGCACACTTAAAAGTATTAATTAGTGCCAATACATTGGTAAAGGCAGCAATCCTGCATTCCTTTTCGTTTTTACAGTTATAGGATTGAAGCAGAGGGTCTTCGGAGCGGAACTGTGTTAATTTCTGCTCTGGGAACTCCCTTCTTCATGAGAAACCTCCGTAGGGAATATCGGTAGCAGCTCTGGCTGGGCTGTGTAGGCCTATCGAAATAGCGGCTTCAATGTCCAGCGTAAGGCGGGCCAATAGGAAGTCGTGATGTCATATCTTGCGGCTTCCTATTGGCCCGCGTGACCAGAACCTTTAAAATGGCGAAGCTGCAACTGGCACCCGCTACCGAGGTAAGTATTTCTGGAAGCAGGGGGTCCCCAGAGCTGAAATTAATGGGGTTCCTACCTATTAAATAAAACTTCTTTGCATTATGTCACTCTCTAACGTCTTTAATTCATACAAATGATAAAAATCAAAATATAATGTATGTGACAAAATGCAAAGCAGTGTGACTTATAATGTGTGTATGTATATATATATATATATATATATATATAAATATATATATATATATATACAGTATATATATATATATATATAGAAGATGCTTTACCATCCGGAAGAACGGGACTAGCATTTCTACAACTACCGGAGTCTGTCAGTGTGTGTGTGTGTGTGTGTGTGTGTGTGTATATATGCCCTCCCCAGTGTGTAGATGCGATTTATGACTTGAGGTGTTAAATAGTCCCTGAATGTTAGTGATGTAAGAGTGTGTGTGTGTGTGTGTGTATCTATGTAAATATAAATGAATGAAGAGCCCACAGTGTATACAGCGCTTTACAAAAGGTGTTTGTGGAGTGAAAGTGCATATCAATGGTGTGGGTAGGTGTGGAAATGTGAGAGAGTATTGCATTACTAAAAGTTTGTGCAGATACTATGTGGTCCCTATTGGTATAAAGGAATGGAATTACATAGAGTATATGTATGTGTAAGAGAGATCTGTGTGTGCATACATATAGCACAGTATGTATAGACATGGCCTTTAGCACTCATGGGAAGATAGTTCACTTGTGTCAGTAATGACTTATAAAACTTCGGTCTTGGTTTAGGCCACCGCTCCAAACAGTTGAATAAATTTGTATTCATGCAACCGTCTCTCTTTCGGTGTTCTAAGATTACCAAACATACTCAAAGGTAATCTTAGAACACCGAAAGAGAGATAGTCATGCAGCCAATCAGGATGGAGGAAGCTGCCCAGCCCCCTAGCAGCAGCAGCCCTGCTCTCTCCCTTCTCAGGATCGCAGAGGAGAGCGAGAGTGTGAGGTCTGTGCAAAGAACGTGTGCCCCCTTCTGCTGCCCCAGTCTGCAGATGCGCAGTATGCTACTTCCGTTTCATAGGAAGTCACAACTCACCCATTTTACCCTATGAGATTTTCCACTGAGTTTCACTTCAAAATCCCATGATACTATGATGAATATGTTGGTGCTTTACAAATAAACGATACTAAAAATACCAATACATCATTTGATATTACCATCTCTTATGGAACATGTCCCTCTCTCTAGAGGCAATGTATCAAAGTATCTTAGCTAAAAAACCAAGACAAAAATCGACTATCAGATTTTATCTAACACATTTTTTGGTTCATTAAACGCAGTAGGATTTTTGCGTGTTCTGCATCACTTTTTTTGCTCCATTTCTATACCTGAGTTTGATACATACAGAAGCCCTTGTGTGACAGTCTCCCTCATTTTTTTTATTACGTCTCATCATGCACCTTCGCTGGGTGCCCTCCTGACCTGTATCTGTATTCAGGCGGTTAGCAGACAGTCTCAGAGATGCATGGTAACTGCGACGCTGCTTGTACCCGCTGTCTGCACTACTCCTGTCCATAGAGAAGTCCTCCAGCCAGGAGCACCGGCCACGCTTGTCTGCGGTCGTGGAGAAAGAGCGACGCATGGAGCCAACGTCTGAGAGAACCTGCAAAAAGGAGAAAACATTTTCAGAAAGCCCTTTCCCTCCCTATACCCTGCACCCGGTACCTCTCTAGTCCCAGCTCACTAGTTATGGATTATGTGACTGTACATTATCAATGTTCTATGCGCTAATAATGGGATAGAGGGGCGCGGAGCAGCACTGGCTCTGTCCTCATACTATAGAATTGACCCCCTCTCAGCAAGATATAGCTTACAAAGTAAATAATTCCCATAAATGACTATAAAACAATTCAATTAAAACAGCCGCCTCACCAAAAAAAACTATCAAACTGAACAAAACACCCCCACCAGAAAAATACAAAAACCAACAAAATGACCCGAAAAAACAAACAGAAAGAACAAAACAACACCCCAGAATCCTACAAGAACAATGAAATGAGCCCCCCGCGATATAGATAAAACTAACAAAAAGAGCAAATGGACAAACAGGAAAAGCAACAGAGCAGGTGGCTCGTTTGTGGGTCTGGATGGGCAGAATGGCTCAGAGACTGTGCTAGGGGGGAGGTCGGGGCCTGGAAGGGAGCCTAGGATAAAAGCGCAGCTGTCTCTCAAAGCTCTGTATATGGTGATTGCAGGAGGCTCCTACAACTTCTACACAGCCTAGTTGCATTTAATATTTGGAGTCACTTTCTATTGGAAGAAGGCCTTTTCTGGGTGGGCCTGTTACCTGGGGGTGCACAGCCAGACGAGGCATGGAAGAAGCTCTCACAGACGCTGGACGTTCCAGCACCTCCACTGGGATGTAGCTGCCTCGGTTAGGGAGCTGCTCCCTCCTAAACTCTCTAACCTCAGGTTCCTGGAAACAAAGATACAGCCAGCTCGTGGGACCTGCTTTTCATCTCACGTCGTCCTCCTGTCATCAGCCAGTATAATGATCTTCCCTGTGGCAGACATCCACCCAACCCCAGCTATGTAGAGCACCCGGTGGCAATGCCAGACATTACATTATATGGGTTATCAGCCACTGTAAGCTGTGGCACTTTCCTACTGCAGCCGCCAAGAGGATTTAAGAGTAGGATCAATTTATACATCTTAACAATCTTGGAATTTTAAAAGCTCACTGCAACAAGGATCTTCAGATCAATTGTCCATCCTCGTAAATGTATTTTGGAAGGGTTCCTCAGGGCCAAGTGAGAACTGGAACGGTTACAGTGAACAAACAAATAGGGTCAAGTACAGTAGCAGCTCAGTCACTGAGCAAAGCAGCTAAATCGCGGAATAAATAGCTACTACAGATTAAACACTGAGCAGAAAGCTGATTGAAAATACCACTTTGCTGTCACTGTCAATGACCCTCATTGTTCTGTAACCATAAGAAAATGTTAACTTTTGTTTGCTCCTTAGTCCTTAGTAGTTCTTCCCCCAAGTTTTATTTTATGGTGGCCTTCTTTATCAGGACTAGACAGGAATCCCTGGTAGCAACAAATATAATGGGATAGTCTGAACAGGAGTTACAATTACCCAGGGTATTAAAATATAGTTGTGTGTGTCTCTGTTTGTATGTGTAAAGAGTTAATGAAGGAGATAAAGCTAAAGACTTGAAGACACACACAGTGCAAGGACACTGCAACAGGGACACACATTGGCGTTACTGCCCTGGTGGGCGCGGGGGACAACAACTGTACACTGCAGTAACCAGGCAGAATTAACGAGATGATGACAGATTTCACACTGAGAGAGTTTTTGTCCTCCCATCTTTGGTGCATAGAGGATGGAATCTGTTAGGTGATAACATACCTAGGACACAAACATCCTGCCCTATCAACATCCAACAGTATGCCCAGTGAGTTCATATGTGATAAGACCAGCAATACATTTAATTTACTTTACCACACACATGGCAAACTCAGCCCTCCACAAGCCCTCCTATGCCTACACAGTACAGCTCTTACAGCCTTAATACTCACATGCAAATGCATCCATACCATACACACAACACACGTATATAACGAATGCAAATACAGTTTTTGCCATATTCCCTCTTAGAGAGGCATTTTCATCCGGTTACAACAAGGTAGAGGAGGAAAGCATATATGAGAGAAAAAGAAGTGTTAGAACAAGAAGTCATGCTCTGGAGCTGGATGGTGGCAGACTCAGTACTTCTTCAGAGAAAGGGTGGTGGTTTGTAGAATAGCCTCCCAGCAGAGGTGCTAGAGGCTAATACAGTAAGGGATATACATAAGGCTATCCTAAGTATGAAAGAAAGCCAAGGATCAAGTAGGGTCTGAGGTTTGACAACAGAGAGGAAAATGGGTAGAGACGTGGGTCAATGGGTTGTTATCTTTTATGTATGTTAGCTTGTTATTAGTAGATTGGATATAGGATGTGTTTGGTAGTATGGGAAGTATGAAAATCTGAGTGTCACATTTTCCACTAACGTTAGGGTTAAAAAAATCACCCCAAGCTTGTCATAAAGTAACCATCCATGTCACAAATAACATGCTTGATTAACACATTTGTCACAATAGGCACAGATACAAACAAGTGCAGGGCACTCTTTTTTTGGAAACGTGATACACAGTCTCCAATCTCTCAGACTTTGCCAGCAGATGTGGTCCTCTCATACATATCTCATATAGTACTTACAGCCATAACAAATATGTATGCATACAGAGCTCTTATATACACAGTTATAGCTCTCTTACAGGCACTATGGCCAGTGTCTTAACATATATACAGAGATTCCACATAAACACAGACAACCATGTTACTAGAATCACAGGCATTCACACCAAATACACATGGTTAGTACCAGTATCCCTGCATTGTATTTTCATTCACATATTATATGCATACTGCTTTCATTCATATGTAATCACATACGCACACATATTCTACACTCACATACTGTGAGCACCCTACCCTCATAAATACGTCACATGGTCCTAAGGCACATTATTCATATACACATACAGCCTACATACACACACTCAGATTGGTGAGTGAGTTGGTTAGTCCTGCTGCTGTGAAAGCACTTTCACTGTTTACCAGAGACAGCTGCTCCTCAAAGTCATCATCTCCCCTGTCCAGACACGCTGGCTGGAACATCTCCTCAGGGGACAGGGGACTAAGTGAAGGGAAACCACCCCTGAAAACATACAACACAGTGGGTCAAGTGGCTGGAAGCATAGCATTTCTGCACAGACTCTCGCTGTCATTGCATCAGAATTGGGTATGTCACTGTATAATGTGAGTGGTTCTGTCGATGCAGCTGTCCAGCTTGTAGCAACCTTCAGAAACTCACAGGACTGACAGGGGGTCCTGTTGGAGGTATGGTAAGACTTTGGCATTGGATAGGATTTCCTCGGGCAGAGATGAGGCCTCCATTCTCTGGAACATTGGTGCATTTCTCTGCAGCACAAGAAAAATTCAAAGGTTATGGTTTAATGTAGACATCCACTCCATTCAAGTCACACAGACATAATGTGCAGCTACTGTAGCATACTCTTTCAGCTTGTAAGGGAAAACATACTTATCTTTTCTGGGGCGATTTAAATAGCCGTTTTCACAGTCACATTCAGAATACACCTCTTCCTCAAAGTTTATGGAAGTTATTAATTAAACTGCAAAAGTGCCGACAAGGGCACTATCATATTGAAACTCTCATTGACTTGAATGGGAGTTTTCATAAAAAGTGCACTGATCCACTGTTTACTGAATAGTTTAGTTTAGTATATAACAAAAGACAGGGGCGCCCAATGCTACATCCAATTTGACAAAATATATATGGTAATACGTATGAAGTTAAATACTTCAATAATAATGTTGTCTTGGTCATTTAGTTAAACCCCATGACCAAAGCGCTATAAGCCTGCATTCCAATGTCAAGGCATAACCAAATATGCAGATCCTAACACTACACTGTGAACCTTCCCTTTTACCTCTGTGTGAGGGGAAATAACCATAGTATGTCCTGTCCATACAGCAAAATGAAAAAACTCCCAAGCTAAAAAAGGTGGGGAGGGCTGAGCTCTGGGAGGAGGGGCCACCTACCTCCAAACAACTGTTGCCAGTTAGAAATGGAATTAACTCACACATTCCCTGCAGGCTCAAACCCCAACACCCGCCCCATCATATCATATATACAGGCATACCCCGCATTAACGTACGCAATGGGACCGGGCATGTATGTAAAGCGAAAATCTACTTAAAGTGAAGCACTATCTTTTTTCCACTGATCGATGCATGTACTGTACTGCAATCATCATATACGTGCATAGCTGATGTAAATAACGCATTTGTAACAGGCTCTATAGTCTCCCCGCTTGCGCACAGCTTCGGTACAGGTAGGGAGCCGGTATTGCTGTTCAGGATGTGCTGACAGGCCCATGCGTGAGCTGCCATTTGCCTATTGGGCGATATGTCCTTACTCGCGAGTGTACTTAAAGTGAGTGTCCTTAAACCGAGGTATGCCTGTACTGTGTATATATATATATATATATATATATATATATATATATATATATATCTATATCTCAAAAGTTACATTTAGTAAACAGAAAACAATACAAAGTACCACACAACTGAAATTTGATGATGTCAAGACCAAAGTGAAGAATAGTGATATTGACACTGTATATTATAAATGCATATTTTGCCTTTTTATGGCATTGCAATATTACATTTACTGACAGAGTAAGAAAACAACAAAAGCTACAGTATAGATATGCTGAATTACACGTGTCTGCTTTTAAGAATACACAAAAACACCTATTGTCACATTTTAAGATCACAATAATGATGTCACTGCCTTCACCCAGAGGGACAGGTTTATCTGGAGGACTTGCCATGCAAAGAAAGCTTCCCACCTGATCTTCCAGCTGCTGCCTCTGCTTCTTGGCTTTGCTCTGCTTATAATAGTCCATGATCATCATGGCAGCGTAAATCTTCCCCACCGTCAGGTCACAGGCTGCAGGGTACGGAGATACCAGGGTAAGAAAGCCGAGTGACAAGGCAGCTGTGAATGGTAAGCTCCCTGGGGCAGGAGCGTCTTTACCTTACGAATAAATGTGAATTGGGTAAAATGCTGTATATTAGACTATAATTATCTCTCATCTCAGCATGCTGTGCTCTGTAATATATTATTATTAATCTTTGTATATGAATAATTTACATGTCTGCTGGAAAGATATTAAACTGTTACTTTGCCAGTTTGATTTATTAATATATATATATATATCACCCATCTCATTCCCCAAAATAAACCACTGTGGATTATGGGCGTGCTGTTCTCTTTCTAGACTTCTGCATTCTGACCCTCAGACCAGGCGCCCTGGTACTCCTCCCGCCTGGAGTGCCTTACTATTGGGTTCGCACGCACGCGCGCGCACACACACACACACACACACACACACACACACACACACACACACACACACACACACACACACACACACACACACACAGAGTATCTTCAGCCCATGTCGATCCAATGCTGGATGAAGGCCTGCCCAATGATCTTCTACGTACTACGGTTGCAAGCCTGCCTTCTCCACGCTGCTCCAAGAAATTTCTGATTTCATCCTCCCATCTTACTTTTGGTTGTCGTCTTGGTCTTTTAATCTCTCTTGAAATCCAGTCCAGTACCATCTTTGTTCAACAATGGTAATTTCTTCGTGCAATATCGCCCCACTTTTTATTATTTGTGTATGCTGATGGACTAATAAACAACTGATTTTTAGTATGTGGAGTACTGTGGTTAACATTTTCTCCCATATATATATATATATATATATATATATAAAATCAAAAATGAAAAGACGATACCGTTCTGGGGCTACCAAAATGCTTTTATTTGTGCAAGCTTTCGAGATACACTGATCTCTTCTTACGGCGGTGTTACAATGGATAAAGCAAGGAAGGTTTTTAATTAAAAACAATGCATCCTGGAAAGTATCAGTGACTGAAGCCTATCCCTCACCCTGTGCAGTATGCAATTTATGACTTAAGGTGTTAAATGGTCCCTGAATGTTAGTAATGTAAGAGTATGTGTGTGTATGTATGTATGTATGTCTTTATTTATATAGCGCCATTAATGTACATAGCGCTTCACAGTAGTAGTACACGTGACAATCATATAAATAACAAATAATACAAATAACAGGGAATCATGGGAATAAGTGCTTCAGACATAAAACTAACATTTAGGAAGAGGAATCCCTGCTTCGAAGAGCTTACAATCTAATTGGTAGGTTGGAAGAACGTACAGGAGGGCAATCTGGTAAGTGCGTCTGCAGGGGGCCAAACTTTATGTATCATGTGTATAGTATTAGCCACAGTGCTACTCATATGCTTCTTTAAGCAAATGTGTCTTAAGGTGGATCTTAAAGGTGGATAAAGAGTGTGCTAGTCGGGTATTGAGGGGAAGGGCATTCCAGAGGTGTGGGGCAGTCAGTGAGAAAGGTTTAAGTCAGGAGAGGGCTTTAGATACCAAGGGGGTAGAGAGAAGACATCCTTGAGCAGAACGCAAGAGTCGGGATGGTGCATAGCGAGAAATTAGGGCTGAGATGTAAGAAGCGGCAGAAGAGTGTAAAGCTTTAAAAATGAGGAGGAGAATTGAGTGTGAGATGCGGGATTTGATCGGAAGCCAGGAGAGTGATTTGAGCAGGGGAGATGCTGAGACAGATTTAGGAAAGAGTAGAGTGATTCTGGCAACAGCGTTTAGGATAGATTGTAGGGGAGACAGGTGAGAGGCAGGAAGGCCGGACAGCAGGAGGTTACAGTAATCAAGACGGGAGAGAATGAGGAGAGTTTTAGCAGTCGAGCAACAGAGGAAAGGGCATATCTTTGTAATGTTGCAGAGGAAAAAGTAACAGGTTTTAGATAGGGTTTGAATGTGAGAGGAGAATGTGAGAGAGGAGTCGAGTGTGACCCCTAGGCAGCGTACTTGTACTGTATGTGTGTATGTGTGTGTATGTGTGTAAATATAAATTTATAAAGCGCCCATAGTATATACAGCGCTTTACAAAAGGTGTGTGGAGTGGGAGTGTATACCAATGGTGTGGGTAGGTGTAGAAATTTAAGAGGGTCTTTCATTACTATCAATGTGTGTAGATACTATGTGGACATTGTACATTTGTATGTGTAAGAGACAGCTGTGTGTGCATTCATATAGCGCAGTATGTATAGACATGGCCGTTAGCACTCATGGCAAGAGAGTTCTCTTTTGTCAGGGTAGTGACTCATGAAGCTGTGGTCTCGGTTTAGGCCACTGTTAAGTGTCCCGAACTGTTGCATAAATTTGTATTCATGCAACTGTCTCTCTTTCGGTGTTCTAAGATTACCTTTGCGTATGGCCACCTTCAGATCGTTCATCTTATGGCCAGAGTCAGAGAAATGTTCGCCGACAGGACATTCTCTTTTTCCGCGTGTGATGCTGTGGCAAGGCAGACTCATTCTCTTGTTTAGCCCCTGTCCCATCTCACCTATGTAGTAGCAGCCCCCTGGTCATTTCATGCACATGATGAGGAACAGGTGATCATTCCTCTGATTTTGTACTCCAGATACCTGTGTGGTACTGTATTTGTATTGTGCCTGCTGTGTGGAGCATTGCGCAGGTTTCGCATCTTGCTTCCTGGCATGGTCTTGTCCCGCATTCAGTTGTACTGTTGAATACTTTACTCCTCACCACCATTTTCTTGAGATTATGAGATTGTCTGTATGATAATAACAGTGTTTCATGGAAGACCTGTTGCAGTCTTGTATCTTCCTGGAGAATGGATTGTAGTTCCCTGACGATCTTGGTGTGGGTTATATGTGACCACCAAAGGTACCCTGTCGCTTGTCTCTTTCTGTCTCTATTCAAGGAGATCACTTCTTGGTATTCTGGTGGCTTTGTGGATTTGCTGGGCTACAATTCTGTGGTTATATCCACAGTTTATGAAAGCCAATCTCAAGGCTGTAATCCGCTGGCCTCTGTCTGCTGTGTTGGAGCATATCTTGTTGTATCGTATGGCTTGACTATAGATGGTTGCATGCTTAGTGTGTGTGGGGTGGAAGCTATTGTCCCTCAAATAGCTGGCTCTGTTTGTAGGTTTGCGGTACACAGAAGTCTGTAGTTTGTTGTTCTTTATAGTAATGGTGATGTCTAGAAAATATACTTCGTCGAGGGAATGGGTGAGTTTGAGGTTGATGGTCGGTGGAACGAGAACTTGTTAAAGAAAGTAAGAAGGTGGGGATGCATATGAATCTCAGCACGACCAAAGTGATGTTGAACAAATGTGTCAACTCTATAAAGATCGAAATGAATGGAACTAGAAGAAGTTGAAGACTGTCAACCTTGGTCAGCAAGTATCAATAGATGGGAACCTTTAGAATGAAATTAATAGAAGAATGAAGGTGGGATGGAATGCATTTGGAAGAAACAAGACAACCTTACAAGGGAGTCTTCCACTGTGCCTGAAAAGGAAGGAGTTCGGCCAGTGTATCCTGCCTCTGCTCATGTATGATTGTGAAACTTCCACCCTAAATGCTCAGACAATTCAGAAGCTTCAGACAAGTCAAAAAAGCATGGAGAGATATATGCTGGGTATTACACAAACAGAATGAATGGGTTAAAAAACAAACAAAAGTCTGACATGATCACAAGGGAGACTAATTTAAAATGGCAGTGGGCCTGAGATATCACAAGAAGTAGGGACAATTGTTGGACAGGGATGGTACTTAACTGGATTTCACGGGTTATAAAAAGACGAAGATGATGATCAAAAGTAAGATGGGACGATGAAATCAGAAAAATTGTTGGAGCAATGTAGAGAAGAGATGCTTGCAAACGCAATACCTGGAAGATCATTGGGGAGGTCTTCATCCAGCAGTGGATCCATGAGAGCAGACGATGATGATGATGATATATATATGTATAGTTACAAAAGTAACTCCCTCGCCCCCCCCCCCTCACGACTCTTACCTGCGGCGGGGTCTGGCGACATTGTGCAGCGATCTCCGTCTTCCCCCCTGCAAATTGTAATTTTTCCCCTGCAGGTACTGTAAAAATGGCCGCATTGCCATGGCAACGGGACACCGTGATGTCACGGCGTCACGCAACGTGGTGCCACGTGACATCACGACATTATGTACCGTCCCGTTGTCATGCAAAAAAAAATGGCCGCGTTGCCATGCAACGTGGCACCGTGTGACATCACTGCGTCATGTAGCGTCCCATTGCCATGGCAACTCGGCGCCATTTTTTCTGGGCCTGCAGGGGAAACATTACAATTTGCAGGGGAGAAGACGGAGATCGCCGCACCACACCGCTGGACCCCGCCGCAGGTAAGCACTCGACGGCGCCCAAAATGCTCTCGCCCGTGTGCTCTTCGGGGGCCAATGTTAGCAGCTGTACTTTAGCAGTTATCTATGCATTAATCCTACATTTAGTGAAGGTAAAATTTCTCTGCAACATTTTTCTGCAATATTTTTCACTGTTAAAAAGCACCAGTTTTCAACCCCTTCTTATGCCACTCTTTGTGGCCACCTTAAAAATAGAAAATGCTTTATTGGACCTGACTTGTAATTCCTGCAGTCATGTGCCTAAGACTACATTGTTAATGTTACTATTTCCTGTATTTCTGCTACAAGTTCCCAATAAAGGAAAAAGATTGTTTAAAAAAAAAAAAAAAGCACCAGTTTTTAATTTACTTGTGTATTATTTACAAACCTTTATTATCTAGGACTAAAGTGTTTAAACTGATTTATGCTATTGCTCTCTTATGTTACCCCAGAGATGGTAGTGCAGTTCTTGGAATAAAAACATTAAATTTTCTTACATTTACCATATATCTGTTGCAGGCCATGTGATAATAATATTTTTCAGTGAGTATTTAAATACAGCAGCTGAATTGTTTTAAATAAACAGCGGTACCTGATTTTAAGAAATCCTAAACCTGTTAAACATTGAGGCAAGAATTCTTCTGGCCTAATTGAAGAAACTTGTATATACTGTACTGTAATTGTTAGGCAAGAAAGGGAGATAGCCTTTTAACAATAACAATTCTTTTCATTTAACAAGGAGCCCTTAAAATGTATCAATAAAAAAGGTAGTGGTCATTTGGTCGTAAAGCACGGGTATTCCATACCCTCTTATATCATTACATTTCCACCACTGCTTAAATAATAGGTCTTTCTGGACAAATATGCAAAGACAAACTTTTGAGAATGTGGCTCTCTTTAAGCAAATAGAAATACAGCTCAACCCTGTTATAGCGCGATCCGTTACAACGCGAATCCGCTTATAACGAGATGCAAGCGTGGCTCCCAATTTTCGTATTTCTGAATACTTTGCAACACGATTATTGGCGTCTTAAATACTTTATTGTACAATGCATACAATTGTACTTTATTTCTAACGCGATACGCTTATAACGCGATGTGATTCTTTTGACACCAAGCACAGCGTTATAAGGGGGTTGAGCTTTATCACTTGTGGAGTGAGCATATTCACATGTCTCAAACTAGTCTGCAAACCAGCTTTTCACCATTATCTCCTAGCATACCATGCTTCCACTGCAGCTAGGGATTCTGGGAAATTACATGCAAATGAGTACACAGTGTCACCTTTTGCTTCTGTATGCTCATTTACATGTAATTTCCCAGAATCCCTAGCGCCAGTGAAAGCATTGTATGCTAGGACATACTGTACTGGTGAAAACCTGCATTGCAGAACTGCCCTGCATGTGACTGTGATCACAAGTGATATATGTATTTGCTTTATGCTATTTGGGGGAGGGTTTTTGTCACTCTTTAAGCAAACTTATTCAAAAGTAAGTCTTAAAAATATATATTTTAGTTGAAAAAAAATCATTACATACAATTCAAATACTTCCTTTTTTCTCACAATAAAATTTATATTTTTGTCAAAATTGTCTTTTTCAGTCTTCCATTTTAACCAGACTTTTTTCAGTTAAATAAACAGAAAGTCATTCGCTGCTGAGATTTGAAATATTTCACAGTAATTGAGTAAATACTTTTTTTAAATCTCCGTATTGAAGATGTAAATGTAATGTAATTGTAAACCCACATTTTGGCCGATTGATGGATGTCCATAGCCCTTTCAAGAAGAAGGTGTGGGATACTTATATATCCGACTGCAATGTATTACATGCAATTCCAGCATTGAAGAGAATAAGCAAACAACAATTAACCAATTTGAAGGAGTTTAAAGCCATTTCTTTTGGAATGTCCTGTGAAACAAATATCTGTTGCTTTGTACAGCTCAACCCCGTTATAACGTGATTCGTTACATCGCGAATCCGCTAATAACGCAATGCAAGCGTGGCTGCCAATTTTCGTATTTATGAATACTTCACAACACGATTATTGGCGTCTTAAATACTTTTTTGTACAGTGCATACAATTGTACTTTATTTCTAACACGATTCGCTTATGGCGCGATGTGATTCTTTGGACCCCAAGCACAGCATTATAAGGGGGTTGAGCTGTATTTGTACTTGGTTTATACATGAAATTAGATGCTTTTATGAGCAGTTGTTGTTACAAAGCCATCATTATGGCAGAAAGCATATTTATCAAGTCTCATGCGTCTTAAGTTATTTTTCACACATTTTACTGTCACTCCGACCAGCATGAAGACAAGTAATGGTGCGCAGAGCTTCAACTAATTTCACACTGAATTAAATCAAGCTGCGTTTGAAATCGCTGTGCATAGAATTAAAGAAAACTGGCACAGCACACAGATCTAAGGGACAAGTCTCTCTATTTGAGAAAGTCCTTCACACTCAGGCCCAAACTCAGTAAATTCTGTGAAAAATCGCTGTGCATAGAATTAAAGAAAACTGGCACAGCACACAGATCTAAGGGACAAGTCTCTCTATTTGAGAAAGTCCTTCACACTCAGGCCCAAACTCAGTAAATTCTGTGAGACCGTTTTAACGTCACATTGACCTCTATTAACCACACCGTAACCTGCCGTTACGCTCATCCAGACATTGAAATAGGGCAAAAGTTTAGCAACATTTCTCACCCTTCTTTAAAAAAAAAACAGCGAAATATTCACAAATTGGCGAAATGTATGCAAAGTCTGCGAAACAAATTGGGAACTAAAATGCAACCATCTCTAGTCTTGGCCCCTGCTCCTCAGACTTTTGTTCTCATTCATTCTTTCATCCATCTCCTTACCTTAGTTACTGTTGGGCAATGGAGCAGGAGATGAGCAATGAGGAGCCTTTTATATCTGTATCTATTACTGTAAGTCTTGTCTACACAAGGTAAGAGAAGGTATGCAAAAATTTGGATCACCAACTTTTTAGATATTTGGAAGTTCTCAGACCCACCTTGGCAAACTTGACACCCTCTACAATTTAATTTGTCGTTTCGTTCTCCAATGCAACTACAACACACATCACTGCGAAATGCTCAAAGAACTAGATTGGTCATCACTCGATTCTAGGCGCAAAGTTCACCTTTCCTGTCTTGCCTTCAAATACTTTCTGGGCAAGCTACCCACCTATCTGAACAAGCTCCTCACCCCTACCACATGCAGCACTTATCATCTGAGATCTGACTCCAAAAGACTGTTCATGGTCCCAAGGCTCAACAAAGTATCCGGCCGCTGCTCCTTCTCTTACCGTGCACCCCAAAACTGGAACAACCTACCAGAGACTCTCACATCCACCACCAGTTTAAGTTCTTTCAAAACTAAGGCTGTCTCACATTTTAATCTGGTCTGTAACTGTTACATAAGCCTATAATATACATCTTCTCTAACTGTGCATGCAATGTATTGTATATAATGCGTACCCTGTTCATTTATGTAACTGTATTTGTAACCATGTATTATTTGTCATATTAACTATGCCCAGGACATACTTGAAAAAGAGAGGTAACTCCCAATGTATTACTTCCTGGTAAAAGATTTTATAAATAAATAAATAAGACAATCTTACTGGCCCATTCATTTTTAACATTACATTTCAAGGGGGGAATGTGCCCAACAAGATTTTCTTTCAACTTGGTATTAAAAGTGTGCACAGTGCAGCAAGGGAAAAAGAATGCAGTGAATTCCAGAATGAACCTGAAAATACGGTAATAACAATAAAGGCAAAATGAATCTCTGTACATGAGGTCTACAAACCACTGATTCAGGTGACGGAAAGGAAGGTGACTTGGTATACAATGAAAGCAGGATACATTGAATGGGAGCTGGGATAGATTCTGGCCTTAAAGTAGCACTTGAACAGTCTGCTCCCGCAAATGTTTCCCACTGAAACTCACTTTTAAGCAAAGGTCATGTAAATAATAATATATATATATATATATATATATACACACACATATATATATATATATATATATATATATATATATATATATATATATATATATATATATATATATATATATGTGTGTGTGTGTGTATTAGAGCTGTTGTAAATGGTTGCAAAATGCTAAAATGTAATCCTTTTTACGTCTTTAGATATATTTACGATTACATTACGATATTTTCTTGGCCCGTCTCACAGATAATGTTTGATCTGGCCCCATTGGAATGCTAGTGGAAGAGCACTGCACTGCTCTATACTGTTTAAGCTCCCAAATGTCCCTGATGCATCAGGTTGGTGAAAAGTAGTTTATGAATGAAACTGAACTTTCCCCATATAGTGTTTACAGGGAAAATTGATACTGGAGATATTTCACTACCTTTTGGCATCGGCACAAGGAAGTCCAACATTTTCTGGGAGAGATTAGGCCAGATGGCCAGTATGTCTTTCTGCAGCTCTGAGTCCAGTTGCTGTCTATCAGCACCCCCTGTAACAAGCCAGAACATGTAATTACGTGGGGGGAAGAATCTATATAGACAAATCAGCATATTTAACCCCAAACTAAGTCAGATATAAAAGTCTAATTAATTAATAAAGACTTTCACCCTTTGGAAACATAAGAAAACGGGTCTAACGTGCCATCTCATACAAAATCTATACTATCTCACTAAAGACCCACTATACATATAATGGCACATTAGTCTAGAGTGGCCAACTCCAGTCCTCAATGGTGACCAACAGGTCAGGTTTTAAGGATATCCCTGCTTCAGCACAGGTGGCTCAATCAGTGGCTCAGTCATTGACTGAGTCACTGATTGAGCCACCTGTGCTGAAGCAGGGATATCCTCAAAAACTGACCTTGAGGACTGGAGTTTGCCACTCCTGGTCTAGACCGTGGTGACAATGGACGTTAGCAGCTTCTATACCAACATACCTATTGAGGAAGGTATTAATTGTGTAAGAAATGCACTGACACTACACCACACTAGCACACCACATAGTTGATTATCTTGTACATTTATTTGAGCTAATTGTACAGAATATTTATTTTAAATTTGATGATTGCATCTTTTTGCTACGATTTAAAATTTGAGGATTGCTTCTTGTTCTTACAGACAAAAGGTACAGCGATGATCAACATAATGGTGCCTGCCTATTCTAACATCTTTATGGCAGCATAATAGCCCTTTTTCTACTAACATCAGGAGCTGGATGAAATACATTGATGATGTATTCTTCATCTGGCAAGGTACTGAACATTCACTCATTTCATTAATAAATGACCTCAATGTACTAGATTCACCAATCAGGTAACTTCGTCCTATAGCAAACATAGAGTTATCTACTCAATGTCACTATCAGAAACATACAGGGCCAAACACCAAGATTTTTAGAAAAAATACTGATAGAAACACCATTTTGCATGCCACTTCATGCCATCCACCATAATTAATTCATTCTCATTCCCAATTTTTAGGGGTATATAAAATATCAAGTGACAATGAGGAATGGGGATCTTTTTAACCAGAGAAGATATTCCCCAGACAAATTAGACTTTTCCATTGAAACAAAACATTTGAGATCACTACTAGGATTGAGGCTAACGCTAGCCATCCAAACAGGTTGTTTTTTACTTTCACATATCTATTTTTCGCGATGTAAACACTGGCTTCTAATACAATGTTGTGCAACCCACGGGCAAAGCTGGTCTGAACCACCTATGATAGCCTTCAAACGTAGCCTCAATTTAGTCCAGAAACTACACTAGTTACAGCTAATCCTACATCTACAGTAAAGTACAATAAAATACATTTACTCGCGAGTCCACGCCCAGGATGTTACAGGTTCCAAGGGTGTTCAGTTTGCAATACTATAAAAACAATAGGGGGAGGGAAGACACTACAACTCTAACACAACACGGTCTCAAATTCAAACACGCTGTGTCTGTTCTGTTCTCGACATGGGAGGGAGGGTTACAATGTTACAGGGCTCAAATAAACTTTTGCAACGACCAAGCTATTAGCTGCTAGGAGAGAGAGTGGCTCAGTGAGTAAAAGACACTGACTGGCACTGAGAGTTTGAAACAGGGGAGCCTGGTTCAATTCCCGGTGTCGGCTCCTTGTGACCTTGGGCAAGTCACTTTATCTCCCTGTGCCTCAGGCACCAAAAATATAGATTGTAAGCTCCATGGGGTTGGGACCTGTGCCTGCAAAATGTCTCTGTAAAGCGCTACGTATAACTAACAGCGATATACAAAAACATGCTATTATTATTATATTATTATCTTTAACCTGGCTACAGTATCCTCTACCCCTGGTGAGTCCATTCAGTTTTGAACTTAATTTACTTCCTCTCTGACCGTTATTGGACTATTTGTCTGTCATAATCTGTATTAATGGTTCTTTTGTTTTCTTTAGTTTAGCTCAACATTGTATCTCCTATCGCCAGGATATCCTACTCTTTGCATCCACCTACCAGTAACCAGAGTCCTTATCTTGGAGCCACGTTTTCTTTTTGAGGATGCAATTTTTCTCCTATATTATGAACAATTATTTCTATTTGTACTTTACATGTATTATTTATTTATTCCCACCCTAATATTTAAACATTAAATTAAGGTACCGTTAAGCACTTGTTTTGAATGTATATATATTTTTATTTTCTCTTAACACGTTGCTCATATGGTGTGCACTGTTTTTGTTTCCCACTTGATAACTCTCACCAGCCCCCACCTAGACGCAGTGGTGGGGTCTGGATTGTATTTCGTCGTTGTGGATGGTTTTTATGACTACCGGACACGTCCCTATCATGACGTTACAGTGGGACGAGGATTAAAGTCTGATGGTTCCTATCATGACCTGCTGAAGTGACAACGGAGTGAGCATGCTGTAACCAAGATGGCGGTGGCCAGTGCGTACTTCCAGCTTCATCATCAATGTGAATGCAGTCACAACGGGAGGTGCAGGGCTGCTATTGCTGCTTCTTTACTGAGAAATGTCCCATGAGGATTCAAACGCTGGTGATGCCTTTGATATATTTTTGTGAATACTTCCATTACATTCTAAAGTGGTGGGCCTGGCTTCTAACTATATTCTCTATGTTAGTTTAGGCCGGCTATCCATTACTATGTTTTCTCCATACAAATAGTTTGTTGACTGCACATTAATTCCTTCATGCAGGACCCCAGCTATTCCAATAATGATCTCCTATTGGACACACAGCTCTGTTACTGCACCTGAAGGCTCTCCACAGCACCTTCTACTTCTCTATGGCCAAAACAGTGAATTGTTCACAGATCTCAAATTGAAGGAAGGACCATTTCTGAGATGCACTTGGAATCTTACCTTTGGCTATTTTGATATCCAGCGCTGTGCGGATTAGAGCCATGAGGGTGGATGTGAAATGTACCGTCATGTCCTCTGTTACTGGCATATTCATCAGGACCAATCTCTGCATAAAAACACCGGGTGCCCAAAATATGGGAAGACATATCGACAAGGGGACCCAGAACAAACAACCACATAAATGCACATCATCACCACAGCACACACAGCAAGTCGGGGGAGGGGGGGTCATCACTCCCAAACTTCACTCCACATCCCCAGCTCCACCTTATAACTGTGTAACTTAGAGGGGCAACATCGCAGAGGGAACATGCATGGTTGGCACTATTAACTTGGGATTTAGTTTGCAACTTGGAGAGAGGAAAGGGCACCAACGGTGCTGGGTCACACACAAAAAGGGGAGACGTTTTATTGTCCTGACCCAACAATCCATACTTCTACTGAACTGATACTATGATGCATCCCTGCCCTACACATGAAGACCACATTATTGTAGCACTGTGCCTCACTACTGTACTACAGTGCGAGGACTCTAGGAGACATTTTTTAATATCCCCTTATACTATAGAGCAAGCATAGCAACACAAGCCTATCACTGTGCACACACTGCATGCCATAATGTTGCATCATTTTATTAATTATTAATTCCCATCACTGTTATAACTCCTCAAAAATCAAGGCAAACACTAAAAAGCTCCCCTAAATGTTGCACTGCAATAATTCTACCAAAATCGTTACCAAACTCCAACACTAACTACAGCACTGTCGCTTCACAGTCACCATTTTAAATCTACTCTTGTCATTGAACTGATACTGTGCACGGTTCTTACTTACTGCACTATTCCTAATCCCATAACAAAGCTGACCCTGGCCTGCTTCTGACTTTATCACTCCCTTCTTGTCTCCCTTCTCTGTTTCTGCAGCAGTGGGCCCACAGATATCAAGGGGTGACCTGTACCTTATAAGCCACTTTGTTAGGACATCTTTTTCCGAGGCCTAGAGGTGGTGACATGAGTGTCAGCATGTCATACATCTCATTGTAATGGATACGGCCACTGGTCACGGACAGGGTGGAGCCAGAGAAGAGGGGATGGAGCGAGGGAAGAACAGTGGAACGAGCAGAGAAATGAGGGGATGTGGAGAAGCGGCATACCCAGGGAAGCAAAAAACAAACCAAGGAGAAAACAAAGAGACAAATAAAACACATGGGAAACGGGAGAAAAAGAGGGAAACAGAAGAGAAGAGGGAGGGGTTAATAAATGCCTTCACCGCCAAGAGCAGAATTAGGCGGGTTTATACCACGCTAATGCCCTTAATTAGATCTTTTCCTCCCGCACCCATTTTCTGTTTTGTGTTTTAGGGGATTGTATCTCACCCTCCTAGCGGTCGTAAAGTGTGGTATATATCCCAGATACCCGTCTCCAGAGCCAGGCTCAGAATGCAGCTCCAGATGTATGAGCCATGTCCCATACTGCTTAGAACTAGCTACCCCAACTGAGCTGAGGCTTGAGGGGAGCCGTGTATCCCCCCTGGACGTTATACATTGCATAGAGGGTGTGGCTGTGATTATTGGCTGTAGAATAGGGATTCTGCAGTTGCTTCCTCCTGGCATTGTGATATGGCTCCCAGCATGCACCAGTGCAAAGCATGCTCCGGATTGCATACAGATAGATTCTCATGCATCCTCTCCCCAAGTCTATCTACCGTCATGCCAGATATGCCAAGTTGCAGTTTAAAGAGTCAATCAGCTGCCCCCCAACACCAGCAAATCTGGATCTCTGGAGTATGTGGATGCTTGGGTTTTGTATAATGTGCCCAACTTCCATCCACGGACCCCAAAATTCCCCTGTCCACTTAGGCCCTTCAGAGATGAGCTGTGTCCAGAAAGGCCAGTGGCTAGGTAACGCAGCCCTGCATGGGAGGAGTGACAAACATACAGTGCCCTGACCGCAGTGGATTGCATCATTCCATCACACCCTATTGACCTAAGGACTCAACGTCCTTGAAGCTGATGCTTCTTTCCTTGCCTCACTTTCTTCTTTGGCACTGGTTACCATCTCTAACCCCACCCAGAGTTTTGTCAAAGTATTGCTGAGACCCAGGGACTAGTTTGGGTGCAGCTGCTGATTTAGTGGGAAAGTTAAGTGACTGTCAATGTTTAAACCTTGAGGCAGCAGCCCGAGGTCCCTTGCATGGTGCAGTAGTGGAGCAGTGGAGGGGGAAGGAAAGTTAGGTGGAGGGTAAGGTAGGAGGGTGGGGGTAAGCTATGCCCTTGCTGAGTGGAAGGGGCTGAGAGACCGGGCACCAAACCTTGCATGCCACCCTGTAGGGGCAGTTCTCTCCTAGGCCCAGCGGAGGCGAGATGACTCGGACTAATTTGTACATTTCTTTATAGGGAATCCTGCCACTGGAAAAGAAGCACAGGCGTGTTAATCAGAGCAGAGCTCAGAACCGGAGAGTTGGGGATGACTCCATGGACAGAGGAGACCCCCCACAACTTCAATAACTGCACCATGAGAGCTCCTAGGGCAGCACGAAACCATTCACCGACCCACAAAGGGTGCTGGTTAACCTAGGGCATGTGGTAAGGAGAGGGTGGGGAACAACATAAAGGCACCTAGTAACTTTTAATCATCTGAATACAAACAGGAGATGTTCTATCACTGGGGATATAGTTAATAAGGAATCTTCCAGTGTCCTTTACAGTATATTAACTGGTGGCAGCTGGGCAGTTTTTCAAGTGTAGTTAAGCTTAAGAGATCTTCTGGGTTTACCAAAGTCTGTGAATATTGGAAAGTACAGTATGTGCAAGTTGGGCTTTGAAAAGATTGGGGAAGGGCATTTTCTTTTGGAAAATTTACCATGCAGCTTTGTCGTATTCGGCCCAGATCCGAACAAACTCGTCCAGGTGATGAGGCCCAAGAATGGAAGAGTCTCGTGTCAAATACTCAAAGTTATCCATAATGACCGCAACAAACAGGTTCAACATCTGAGAAGAGCAAACAGATAGTCGGATAAAAACATGGATTCGTGCTATTCCCCCAGTCTGATAATAAACCCTAAAGGCAGTGGAACAAATAAAGGGTGAAGGGCACCACAAAGAAAGGCAAGATACAGAAAGACGGTGAAGACAAAGAGAATGGTATCCAAAAGGGGGACATACAGTACAAACAGAGGGGGAGAAATAGAGAGAAGGTGGAAGCATAAATACAAACAGGAATAAAGGAATGCATGCAAACATATAGACCAAATGTCCAAGACACAGTAGAGTAGGATAAATATTAAAACAGGAAGTAGAAATCCCACACAGGGGGGACTGCACCTAGTACATCTTTTTTTTTTAAATAACATCTTTATTGGGTCCCTTTGTTTAGAATCTGGCACATGACAAAATGTAATCTTTGGGATCTCCCTACAGTTTCAGGCTTTCTCATAATGCTTCAGACATGATTAGACTGGAGGTGTACTGTAGCCTCATAGATATGATTAGATAACAAATGCTTCAGGGGGCGCATGAGAGATGATAGTGTTTGACAGACTATAGATGTACATTAAATGTTTCTGTACACGCCTAATTTTTTTTAATGTAAAAAAGGTTGGTTCAGTTTGATGTGATACAAAGCACCGGGAGAGTCTTGCTGCTGAGATTATAAAGAGGAAGGGGAAAGAAACAGGGTTTAGATGGGAAAGAATAGAGGCAAAACGGTAAGAAACAAATTCATTAAGAAGTAATCCTTCCCAGTCCTTTATCCTTGTATTTTGACCATATATGACAATTAGTACACACTACAATAGTTTTGTGATTTACATATTAGAAGCTTTCTTTATTTCAGTTGTAATGTAATAATAATACAGCTGCAAAATCTGGAAGTCATTTATTGAAGATGACAGCTCTTCCACTCCAGTGGAGACTTACCAAGAAGGAACAGAAGAAGATGAAGGAAACAAAATAGACATATGCCAGGTCGGTCCCACAACGCTCATTCTCACTGTGTCCGGAGAGGGCGCTGGTATCTGGCTCACAACCCTTATCACCCAGACATGACAGCATTATCTCCTGCCACGCCTCACCTGTAGCACTCCTGTCACCAGAAAACATACTTAGCTGATGAAGTCAATTGAGGAATAGTAGGAAACTCTAAGAATAAAGCGTGGGATGTAGGTACCCAGAACTATGATAAGCTTTAAGCATCACCTGGAGTTAAGGACTATAAGACCAAAAGCTATGGACCCACATGAAAAGAGTAACTGGGCTCATAACTTCCTCCGGATTTATATAAATATAAAAATAGGAAGATTGTCTTAGTCAACTAAATTTAACAGGTTGAACTCGGACATATGTCTTTTCTCAACCTCATCTACTATGTAACTACTGTATGCGGCTCACCTGAAAAGCAGCATGAGGGAACCGAAGAAGCTTCGGAAGTTGTTGTGTCTATTAATGTGGCTTTCCTCTTCAAGATGGATATTACCAAACACCTAAACACAGCAAGCCAAGAATGACACAACCATCGGGTCTATCTTTTGTCTTTCTGCCCTATTAACGAAAAGCAGATTTTATGCATGCTGCCCAACTCACCTGCATTCCAATGATGGCATAGATAAAGAACAACATTGCAATCAGGAGGCAGACATAAGGTAGAGCCTGGAAATAAAGCACACAGAGGGAATCATGTGACAAACAAATAAGAAAGCTGGGTCATTCAAATATGTCCCTCATATGCAGGGTGGTATATCAACAGGGAAATAAGGCCCTTCACCTACAAAGTGACATAGCAATAAAGAGACAGAAAAGACTTGTATCTGTTTTTCCCACAGCATCATACCAGAGGGATAGATATAATGTCTTTGCATTGGTCAGATTGATAGAATAACAGGGACAGAAAGGGCATCTGGTGCACAGTACCTGTCCCTATTGCAAGGTGACATCTGCAGTAGGGTTTCCTGGTCAAGTCAGGGTGTCATACTGCAGTTACTCAGTGGTGGAGGAGACCCTGGCATGTGGAGTGCCAAGGACAGGTGAGAAAGGGAACACATTTTGAAACACGTTCTCTACCTTAAAGGACTGGACAAAGGTCCACAGTAGGATGCGGATGGTGTATCCCTGACGGAGAAGCTTAATGAGTCGTGCAGCTCGGAACAGCTTCAGGAAACTCATGTTAAAGCTGCTAGTGTTCACCAACTAGACATGGTCAGACAAGAGAGATACATTTACAATTGACTCATAGGGGCCTAATGTACCATTTACCCACTAACTAATAGGCATCCTATTATTGTAAGCAATAGTTGTGTGCAAGGGATATATATATTCATATTCCATCAACAACCGCACAATCAACCTGCCGGATACATACTGTATAAGTGAAAACATAAGATTTAAAGGAGAGGGTTCTAGTATTGTGAACGGTAGCGGTAGGTCTCATAAAATAAGATCATATTGAGCTATTACGGGGAACTGTGCTGTGATGGGCTTGAGCTGTTCTAAATGCTCAATTGTTCAGTTTGATTATGACCCTTTCTTTCTGCTGAACACAGGATTAGTTCTGGGCAGTGGGGCTCAATAGTTACTAACCATTGCTAGGCCTTATGGTGTCTTAAGGCTTGGCACAACTTTCACCTAGAAGTATTAGCGGTTTGTTAGTCGGGATATTGCAAACGATCACGACAGCGAATGTCACTCACCTTACTATCTGTAAGAATAATCTCTGTGATGCTTCCAATAACAGTAATGAAGTCAAAAATGTTCCATGTGTCCCGGAAATAGTTCTTTGGGAAACAGAGAGAGTGTTAGACCAAATCTTTTAATGACCGTATGTCTCTTGGTCCTAGAACAACAAATAAGATCTATCTGCAAGATTTCAGAAATTCCTGGGAAATCCTACAGTATTTAAATGCAGGAAACTGAAGCAATAAAAGGGATCTCCTAACAACAAGAACTTGCTAGCCAGGAGCAGCACCAATTACTCACCAGAAATCCAAAAGCGATGATTTTCAGGATGCACTCCAGAGAGAAGAGCATGGTGAATGCGATATTCAAATACTTTAGTGCTAGCTCGTAGGTGTATGGAGCAGAATAGTACTGAAAGCAATCAAAAGATAATAGTGCAGGAACAAAGAAAATTAACAACCAATCTCTTCTTTTGCAAGGTCCTACAAAGCATTGTTTTGCAATATACTGTATGCTGTTACATCCATTAGCAAAGAGGAGGCTCAAAGGCCAAGTTGTTACAATATGGACAGAATACAAACAAACAGATTTACAATGTCTGGTTTTTTTCTAGGTTTTACTTATATAAAAATAAATACCGATGGAAACCGTCTGACTGTTATTCAATGTCTGACACTACATGACTCCGGTCACGCTAAGGCTGCGTACGTGGTGGGTGTGTGCGATCGTGCGCGCGACTTCAGGCGCGCCTCCCGCTGGAGCGGTTTGTGCCCTCTAGGTGGACTTCCGGTACAGGATGATATGACTTATGATGGGCAGGGACTCAGCCAATGAAATTGGACTCAGGAAAGGTGGGATTAAGGAAGGAGCTATCAAAGTGTCCCTGGCAGGACATGCAGGATTAGAGCTGCAAGGGGAGACTTGCTACAGCAGAGCTGCTACATGAGATCTGCACGAGCCTGAAGGACTTCAGGATTGATCACGTGTGTCTCGGGGCCAGTCTGTGTCCCTCTAAACAGCAGGTATGGATTAGAGGGAGAACAGCAGATCGTGCAGGGAGGCCCAGCAGATCGTCCGAGTGAAAGCAACATGGAGGAGTGAGCACCGTCGGAGGGGACCCTCAACGGTTTCAGCTAAAAGTGGTACAGAAGCACTTTGTGAATTACCTGCTACACTTATTTGCATTAATGAGCACCAACGGTGTTCTGGCACCATCACACAGGCCTTGTTACCCAGGATTGGGTGGCCGAAGCCTCAGATACTGACATACAACCACGCCGCGTTTATGGGGAATGGTTTGTTGATGTGTTATAATATGAACGTAGTAATCCTTTGCTACGGGTCACAAGGTATCTAAGGTTTATCCAAACTTGCTATATAAAAAACGGTTATATTATAAACATCAATGTAGTTTGTCTCCCGGTGTCTAATCCAACACCACATGGAGTGTACCACCCAGATATAGAGGACTCAGGCCCCCACCCCAGCAACAGGTATCACTCTGGGGACAGGATAAAGAGGGGTTACATCAGCATTAAACTTGAATGTTATCCCAGATTTTCTCTTACCTTCATCATCAGTACCACTGTGTTGAGAGCGATCATAGCCATGATAGTGTATTCAAAAGATGGAGAGACCACAAAGTGCCACACACGATACTGGAAGGTGTGGCGGTTCTGTGGCATGTAGCGTGTAAGCGGCTTGGCGCTGATAGCAAAGTCTATGCAGGCTCTCTAGGGAGAGAAATAACATGTAGCTGAGCATACAAACTCTCCAGGTGGTTCCTGAACCTTTTTCTTCTCCAAACGTTTCAGAAACTGTCATATAGAACCTTCCAGTGTTAGAGCATGGAGCTATGCACAGTGCATTCATAATGAGAAGGCTTATAGTCAAAACGCTGATTTCTGAAGTGGATATTTGAAATCTGTCAGTTGTATGTGACATAACTATCTCCCGTTGCTCTGCAAATTTAATTATGACCTCTTCAGCACCGGTATTTGTTATCCCTCTATGATTGTTCTTTGTTAAGCAAGTATTGCATACAGTGACATCATTATCAAAATAGTTTTTGGGAACCTACAGATGTAGCACACCTTATTGCAATAGTCGGCGCGATATTCTGCAATATTCTGCGTTATCACTGCCACTGAATCCTATAGGAAAATATGTGAAATGATGCGTTATAACGTGATATTCTGTGTTATCAACGGATGCAATAACCTTTGCTACATCTGTATTTGATATCCGCTTGGCATTTCTTCAGTAGATATCTACATAACAAAGTGCACCAATACAATGGATAGAATTGTTGCTCTGAAAGAGGTCTGAGTGCATAGAGTAAGCTCCGCTCATGTCTGAGTCGTTACCTCATTCTTTTCTAGGCTGCACTCCTCCATCATCTTGTCTCCTTGCTCCTGGAAGGTGATGATGATCAGAGCCACAAAGATATTAACGAAAAAGAAGGGAAAGACTACAAAGTACACAACGTAGAAGATGGACATCTCCATGCGGTTGCTGCGGCTCGGGCCCCGATCTTCTTCAGTCACATCCACAGAGTGCTGAAGGACCCTGTTACAGGAAAGAGGATTGAGAGTCATATGGCAATGATCTTCCTCTAGAGAACATCCAAAAGACTCACCTGTTGTGACTTCTTTAAGAGAGAATTTGGGTGGGCAGAAACATACTCACTGAGGCCAGCCTTCCCCCGTGGAGACAGTAAAGAGGGTCAGCAGAGCCCAGATGATGTTGTCATAGTGGAACTCATGGCGCTTCCATTCCCTGCGTTTCACCTCCATCTTGTTCTTCTCATGATCAATGTAACTCCCTCTGGAGAGATTGAACAACATCATCAGGATTTATTAGAACAGAAAGGAGATCGGCCACCCTGGGACAGAATGCTAGTTTTATATATATATATATATATATATATATATATATATATATATATATATATATATATATATATATATATATATATATATATATATATATATATATATATATCAAATGGAAATATTACTGCATGCTCATTTGCATGTCTTAGAAAGGTCTGCAACCCTGCCTTTCGCCAATATCGCCCAGCATACAGTGCTTCCACAGCAGCAAGGGATTCTGGGAAATGACATGCAAATGAGCACACAGTGCCATTTTTTGCTTAAAATCCATTTTGACATGGATCCCTATAAACTTATGCTTGCTGCATTTGGGTTAAGATGCATAGTCAGTAAACCTACCCACAGAGATATATATATATATATAAATATGTATATATATCTTATACTATATTAGTGAAAGCACTGTATGTTTGCCTGCCTGCCTGGATGTCCGGTGTCCCTAGCGGCAATCTCATTGGTCCCTTGGGCCGCCCGCCCCCGCACACCTCTCATTGGCCTGAGACGGAGTGACGGGCCACACACACACACACACACACACACACACACACACACACACACACACACACACACACACACACACACACACACACACACACACACACACACACACACATACACACACACACACACACACACACACACACACACAACACAACACAGCAGCTCTATACACACACACACACACACACACACACACACACACACACACACACACACACACACACACACACACACACACACACACTGTTACATACATTAGCAGCACATTTCCCGCTCTCTTCCCCACCGGTCCCGGAGGCTCCGCCTCTTCCTGTTTCCCGCGCTTTCACCCCCCCCCTCCACGTGGGAGCTGCCGGACGGGCGAGGGAGCTGCCGGACAGGTGAGGGAGATGCCGGACGGGTGAGGGAGCGGCCTTCACCCCCCTTCACTCACTTCCCCTCCACCCCCCCGGCGCCGCTACAGTCAGCGGGGGAGCGGAGTGATCACCTCCCCTCACTCACTTCCCCTCCACCCCCCCGCCGCCACTACACTCAGCGGGGGAGCGGAGTGATCACCTCCCCTCACTCACTTCCCCTCCACCCCCCCCCGGCGCCGCTACACTCAGCGGGGGAGCGGAGTGATCACCTCCCCTCACTCACTTCCCCTCCACCCCCCCCGGCGCCGCTACACTCAGCGGGGGAGCGGAGTGATCACCTCCCCTCACTCACTTCCCCTCCACCACCCCCCGGCGCCGCTACACTCAGTGGGGGAGCGGAGTGATCACCTCCCCTCACTCACTTCCCCTCCACCCCCCCCCCCCCCGGCGCCGCTACAGTCAGCGGGGGAGCGGAGTGATCACCTCCCCTCACTCACTTCCCCTCCACGGCGCCGCTACAGTCAGCGGGGGAGCGGAGTGATCACCTCCCCTCACTCACTTCCCCTCCACGGCGCCGCTACAGTCAGCGGGGGAGCGGAGTGATCACCTCCCCTCACTCACTTCCCATCCACCCCCCCCGGCGCCGCTACACTCAGCGGGGGAGCGGAGTGATCACCTCCCCTCACTCACTTCCCCTCCACCCCCCCCCCCGGCGCCGCTACACTCAGCGGGGGAGCGGCCACAACACTCTGCCTCCCGCCTCAGATCCACGTGGGAGCTGCCGGACGGGTGAGTGAGCGGCCTTCACCTCCCCTCACCCACCCCTCACTACACTTCCCCTCCCTTCCACCTCCCCTCCACCACCCCTCACTACACTTCCCATCCCCTCCACCACCCCTCACTACACTTCCCATCCCCTTCACCTCCACCTCCCCTCCACCCCCCCCTTAACCTCCCCTCCACCCCCCCCCCCTTAACCTCCCCTCCACCCCCCCCCCCTTCACCTCCCCTCCACCCCACCTTCACCCCCACCTTCACCCCCCTTCACCTTCCCTTCACTCCCCCTTACAACCTCCCACCACCTCCCCACCTTCCCACCACCTCCCCCCTCTTCCCACCGCCCCCCCCTTCCCACCTTCCCACCCCCTTCCCACCTCCCCCCCCTTCCCACCACCTCCCCCCCTTCCCACCACCTCCCCCCCTTCCCTCCTCCCCCCTTCCCACCACCTCCCCCCTCCTCCCCCCTTCCCACCACCTCCCCCCTCTTCCCCCTTCCCACCACCTCCCCCCCTCTTCCCACCACCTCCCCCCTTCCCCTCCTCCATCTCCCCCTTCCCCTCCTCCATCTCCCCCCTTCCCCTCCTCCACCTCCCCCCTCCTTCCCCTCCTCCACCTCCCCCCTTCTTCCCCTCCTCCACCTCCCCCCTTCCATTCCTCCACCTCCCCCCTTCCCCACTTACCCTCCTCACCTCCCCCCTTACCCTCCTCACCTCCCCTCCTCCACCTCCCCCCTTTCCCCATCCCCTCCACCCCTCTTTCCCCCCTTCCCCCCTCTTTCCCCCCTTTCCCTCCTCCCCCACCTTTCCCCCCTTTTCCCCTCCCCCACCTTTACCCCCTTTCCCCCTTCACCCCTCCCCCCCTTCACCCTTACCTCCCCCTTCCCACCACCTACCCCCCTTCCCACCACCTCCCCCCCTTCCCACCTCCCCCCCCTTTCCACCGCCCCCCCCTTCCCACCACCTCCCCCCCCCTTTCCACCGCCTCCCCCCCTTCCCACCTTCCCACCCCCTTCCCACCACCTCCCCCCCTTCCCACCACCTCCCCCCCTTCCCACCACCTCCCCCCCCCTTCCCACCACCTCCCCCCCCTTCCCACCACCTCCCCCCCTTCCCACCACCTCCCCCCCCTTCCCACCACCTCCCCCCCTTCCCACCACCTCCCCCCCTTTCCACCACCCCCCCCCCTTCCCACCTCCCCCCTTCCCACCACCTCCCCCCTCCTCCCTCCTCCCCCCTTCCCACCACCTCCCCCCTCTTCCCCCCTTCCCACCACCTCCCCCCTCTTCCCACCACCTCCCCCCTTCCCCTCCTCCATCTCCCCCCTTCCCCTCCTCCATCTCCCCCGTTCCCCTCCTCCACCTCCCCCCTCCTCCACCTCCCCCCTTCCCCTCCTCCACCTCCCCCCTTCCCCTCCTCCACCTCCCCCCTTCCCTTCCTCCACCTCCCCCCTTCCCCTCCTCCCCCCTTCCCCTCCTCCACCTCCCCCCTTACCCTCCTCCACCTCCCCCCTTTCCCCATCCCCCCTCTCCCCTCTTCCCCCCCTCCACCCCCTTCCCCCCTCCACCCCTCTTTTCCCCCTTCCCCCCTCTTTCCCCCCTTTCCCTCCTCCCCCACCTTTCCCCCCTTTTCCCCTCCCCCACCTTTACCCCCCTCACACCTCCCCTCCTTCACCCTTTCCCCCACCTCCCCCCTTCTCCTCCCCCCTTCCCCTCCTCCTCCACCTCCCCCTTCCCTTCCTCCCTTCACACCAACTTCACCTCCTGTCACCACCCCCCCTTCGCCTCCTGTCACCCCCCTCCTGTCACCCCCCCCTCCTGTCACCCCCCACCTCCCGTCACCCCCCCCCCTCCCTTCACCTCCCGGCAACCCCCTCCACCTCCCGTCACCCCCCCTTCACCTCTCCCCCTTCACCTCCCCTCACCCCTCCTTCACCTCCCCTCCGCCCCCCCTTCACCTCCCCTCCGTCCCCCCTTCACCTCCCCTCACCATCCCCCACCACCCCCCCCTCACCACCCATCCTCACCTCCCCTCCGACCTCCCCTCCGCCCCCCTTCACCTCCCCTCACCACCCCCCACCACCCCTCCGACCTCACCTCCCCTCCTTCAACGCCTTTCGTCTGCCCTCCCGCCTCTGCCTTTCGCCCACCCGCACTTCTGCCTTTCACCCGCCCACCGCACGCACTAAACAGACCTGCCACACTCGACACACACCCGCCGCCTCTCACCCACCCTACACACTCGACACACACCTGCCGCCTCCTGCCCCTACGCAACAATATCACTGACCAGCTGTCACCTGCACTCGCCACACACCCGCCGCCTCACACCCTAGCAGGACCCCGACCCACAGCCAGCACTCACTACGCCACCCGTACTGAACACCCACCCGTACTGAACACCCACCCGCCGCCTCACACACTCTCACACCCTAGCAGGACACACGCCTCACATTTTCACATCACTTATGTCACCAAAATATACATTGTACTGTGGTGTGTTTACAATAAACCATTTTTAAACAACATCGTATTACATTTTCTTCCATCTTTCTTTTCAACATTATTATCCAACCTTTACAACAAATACTCACCTATTGTTCCACGATTTATAAATAATACTACCTATTACGCATTTACATCCCGGGCAACGCCGGGTCTCTCAGCTAGTGTGTATATATATGTGTGTGTATATATATATATATAAATATATATATATATATATATATATATATATATATATTTATTTATTGGGGTGGTAATCAGCCTAGCATCCCACCCAGCTAGATAGGGCATATACAGTACTGTCTAGTTATTCTCTAAAGTGGAGATGGTTTTTCTTTTATGTATTGTGTATTGTGTTTTTATTTTTAAAGGAACAGACAATAAAGCCTTATATTAAGTTCACTCTAAAACAGTCTCCATTTGCATACCTCTGCATACATCTCTTACACATGGTGTGAGAAGTGGGATGATAGGTGGCCCTTGAATTTCAAAGGGGCCCCGGACACTGCCTGTGAATTTTTTATGCTTTTTTATGCTTTTGCCTGCATATAGTTCCTGCAACAGTCTGAGCAACAAACCAAAGAATCACATGCAGAAGTGACCAGATTTAAAGGGCTACACATCCAGGCAGGAAAGCTACAACTACCACAATGCCACAGTTGGACTGGGAGGACTGCGACAGACGGTGACCCACACAAGGGACTGATACTGTGACCAGAGTCTACCCCACCACTGGTGAAAGAAAAGATTTAAAAAAAATAAATGCTCTCTATGATGACGAATGTGATCGGCAAGAGCAGGAGCAGCAGAGTACTGAATATCCACGCCAGCTAACGCAACTGCAAGAAAAGCCTGGCGGATACAGTGAAACTGTTGAAGTTTCAAATAAAGATGGAGACAGCAGTATCCCTGATGGGACAGAGTCGTCCAAGACAAAAAGGCGTAAAAAGAAAAAGAAAGCGGTGCTTCACTTACCGTGGAAGGAACACACACGTCCGCAGATCTCGCGGAGAAAAAGGGGTCCAAGGTGCCCTGCAGCCTAGAGAAAATGGAAGATTCATCACTCAGATGACAGAATATCCAGAGGGCCCAAGGCAGAAGTTGTGTAACCCAAAGAAGTGTTTGTCTGGTGCGAACAGCGAGGAACCCTCAACCAACCATACCAGGGAAGCAGAGCCGGAACCAGTGAGTGATGATCCCTTGACCAGCCCTGAAGATGCACTGCAAGCTGCCAGGCATAACTGTGATCTGCTCCGTGAAGAATCGAAATTGGAGAGAGAAAATAATGCTGAGCTACAGAAGACTGTTCTCGCAATTTACTCGGCGGCCAAGACCGAATTGGAGGATCTAAGGACGGATCTAGATACTGCGAACACTACTATTACCGCCATGGATGAAAAGCAGAGAAAGTCTGACCAAATGATTGCTAATCTGATACAAAAGTATGAGTACGCACTGAAAGAGATTACAGTCTTTCAGCAAGAGGTTCGCAATCGCCATAGAGAGTTGGAAGTCTCTCAGAATGAGGTTCATACTCTGCATAGAACTGGATGCCTCACACCAAGAGATCCGCAGTTGCCACACAGAACTGGAAGTCTCTAAAAAGGAACTTCACAGTCTCGCTGAGGAGCTGGACATCTCTCAAAAAGCTGTCTACAGTCTAAGTATGGATCTTAAAGTCTCTCAGAAGGAGCTTCACACCCTCAACCTAGAGATAGAAGTCTCACGCCTGGAGACCAGGAGTCTCAACTCAGAAGTGCGTAAATGGAAGGAGGACTACAAGGAGGCCCTAAATATTATAGAGACTGTAAGAAGAGAAAATACAATGTTGAAAGATGAAAAGTTAGAAAGATTGGAGCAACGCACACAAGCAGAGCACCTACTGCAGAACCAACTGCAGAACCAACTGCAAAGTCTCCGTACGCACCTACAGATTGCCAAAGAGAAGCAGCGATCCCTGCAGGAAGAAAATCTACAGGCTGCTAAAGAAGTACAAGTGCTGCAGGAACGTCAAAGAACCAAGTATGTCCTTCCAGAACAGCATGAGGAACTGCAGGCTACCCTGAGCATCACCAGAGCATCGCTGGAGGCCAAGCTTAGAGGCCAGGTGACTCTGTATGAGAGGGAGCACGAGAAGGTCCAGAAACTAGAGCAAGAGATGGAGAAGCAGAGTGGCTGCTCCATACCACAAAGTCAGTACACCCAGGAGAAAGAGAAATCGCAAGCAGCGAGGACCCTGGTGATGAAATCTGCAGCGCTCCAAAATATGAAGGTTACGTGGAAGCAAGCTCAGAGAAAGCACAGTGAAGAGATGAAGACCTTGAGAGGAGAATTGCAGGATGCACTCAATAAACAGGGAACTCTCACTGATGAGTTGAACTTGCAGCAAAGCCTAGAGGTGGAAGAGCTAAAGCTGACAGCTAAGCACACATCCCAGCAACTTACAGCTCTGCAGATGCAGATTGCTGAGCTCAAGATACACCTCACCGAAAAGGAAGAGAGTGAAGAGGGGTCTGTGCGTCAAGTGGCAAGCTTGTCACTGCACTATGAGGCCAAGATGGCAGATGCCCGCAAATTGCTGGACCACATGGCCAATGAGAGGGCCCGGGTGGAGCTGGACAACGTCCAGGAGGAGCACCAGCAGCTGCAGGTCTGAAATAGAGAAAAGGTAACAGATTTAAGCCTTGCTCTGAGTCTACTAGGAGATGTGGAATAGCGACTCAACTCCAAAGAAGCTGAACTGGAAACTGCATTGAGTGGAAAAAGAAGTGCAGAAGGACAGCTTCAAGAGCTGAAAACTCAAATAGCTATTCTTGAATTTCTTTAAGTGATACCATGAAATGGCATGAGTCTAGGATAGTAGAAATAGATTCCGGACATCAGACAGAATTCAAAAGTAAACTGACAGAGGCTTTGCAAGACCTGAGCAAGGGTTACAAGTAATGGACGTTTAGTGCTAAATTGGAGTCCATGGAAAAGATGGCAAGAGAAAGCTATTTGCGTCAACGCTCTGCAACTGTATCCATACAGTCTGCCTACAAAGAAAGGATTGCCCGACTCAGGGGAAAACTCATGACCAAGCAGTCAGAAGAAAGACTGTACTTGGAAAAAGTCCTCCTCAAGCGACTGAGGGATACTGATCTCAAGCACCGTCTGGAGGAGACACTAATAACCTGGAGAAAGGGCTACAATCCCAGAGGGACTGAGGGTTCTCATTCTACATCCACTCTCATTCAAGCCGCATGGATAGCTCGAGTGAAAGTGGAAAGATGGGCTTTGGCCGTGGTAAGCTCGAGCTTCCCACAGACAGGGGAGCTACAGTATGTAACAGGGACTTATCACTGTTTGAGAGACCCTGCCTCTAAATCCAGCAGCGAGCTGGTTAATTGCACACAGGCAATCAACCAAACTCCCCCTGGCTGATTAGGACTCTGAGAAAAGCCTGATGTGAGAAACCGGAGAGAGATTTCCTTAGTTCACATTTGGTTGACATAAGGAGAGGAGGACAGACCAGAGATTTCCTTAGCCCACAACTGGGCTGACCTGAGGAAAAGATGATGTCTTGATACGCACATAAGAACTGTATGCTGACAGCAAGACAAGGGGACAAGACCTCTATACCTGGACACAAAGTGTGCCATAGCACACACGGATGCTGACCCAGGAGAACAGAGAGGCCTTCCTCTACAGCAACAACACAACAGAAACAGAGAAGAGACTTTCTTGTTGGACTGGTGTGTGTGTGTGTGTGTGTGTGTATATATATATATATATATATATATATATATATATATTTGTTTGGGGTGGTAATCAGCCTAGCCATCCAGTTAGATGGGGCATATACAGTGCTGTCTAGTTATTCTCCAAAGTGGAGCAGGTTTTTCTTTTACGTTTTGTGTTTACATTGTTAAAGGAACATGCAATAATGCCTTATATTAATTTCACCCTAAAACAGTCACCATTTGCATACCTCTGCATACATCTCTTACAGGCAGGCACACGGACTTAAGCAAATTAATTTTAATGTGTCAAAATAGACCACTGTTTCGACAGTATAACGCTGCCTTTGTCAAGGTGAAGGCCCTCACCTTGACAAAGGCAGTGTTATACTTCCAAAACGTTGTTCTATTTTGGCACATTAAAATTCATTTGCGTAAGTCTGTGTGCCTGCCTCTCACTGTTCATCCTTGTATTTTATAATAGCATTTAATTTAGTAGCAGATATGCGGAACTTCAATGGTAGAAAATGTGGGCACCAAAAAATATACAGGAAAAGGACAAACAGCCATTCATCATGAGTACAAGGTGAAAATCAAGATCTCTGAGCACTTCAAATTATTCAATTCATTAATTGTTTGTTTAATACATAGTGAGTGACCAATGTTTTCGCCCCTATGGCCTTCCTAAGTATCCCTTACTCTGAGGAATGTTGCTGGTGCCGAAACGTTGGTTGCTACTTACTTAGTCACATCTCACAAGATGAAGTAGCGAGCTACAGTAACACCTACTACTGGCTTTTACACCATATTTAACTTTAAACCACGATTATCCTCATCTGTCCTCGTCTTGGGCGCTGTGCAGCAGACAAACAGTACAAGAATAATCCAATGGTGCTAGCAGTTGGTTATTTATATGATTTCCCCTTTACATTAATGATTACATTGTAAAGGAGAAACATCTCTCACGAGACACAATCATTCTCCAGACGTACATGCATTCTTTCTCTGTGTCCTTGGAACCATCTGTGCAGTAGAAGAACTTTCCCTTAAAGAGCTGAACAGCGATGACGGCAAATATAAACATGAAGAGTTTGTACACGATGAGGATATTAAAGACGTTCTTCAATGAAGTAACCACACAATCAAAGACTGCCTGGGTAGAGAAACAGAAGATCAGTTTTCACAAGCAATAATAATATTATTATGATTATTATTTTAAATATATTGCTGAAGTGTGCACAGAGCTTTATGTAGATTCCCTGTCCAGTAGAGTTTACAATCAAATTATTTTTTGGTGATGGATACACAGAGAGATGAAGGAACTTACTCAAGATCACAAAGAGCTGACAATAGAATTTAAACCTGACTTCAAGTGACATTAGCACAATACCACACCAGCTATCTACATCCAGATACCTTCCTTTGATATTCCTATACCTATTTGACATACACAGACACTTTGCTCCTGCCTTGGTCCTGTTCTGCTCCTTCCATTGGATTACTCCCTATTCACTTGAGTTTCTTACGTACTTAATAGCCTTGGCATTTTTCTATTGTCTTATTACTTGTTTCACAGACAAAACTGTGTCAATGTTTACACCCTGCACTCAAACAAACACAGCTAATTTTGTATACCTACATCCAGAGTAGGGAGAAGGAGTAGCTCAGTGAATAAAGCAGAGCAGGGGAACCTGGTTCAGTTCCCAGTGTTGGCTCCTTGTGACATTGGGCAAGCCACTTTATCTCCCTGTGCCTCAGGCACCAAAAACATAGATTGTAAGTTCCATGGGGCAGGGATCTGTGCCTGCAAAATGTCTCTGTAAAGCGCTACGTAAAACTAGCAGCGCTATACAAGAACATCCTATTATTATTATTATTATTATTATCCAACAGCAAACAACCCAATACTCATCAACTAAGCCCATAAGACTTACATCAAACCCAAAAGTCAATCAAAATTACAGTGTTAAACAGATCCTTGCACCAGCACCTGAAACCAGATACATGACTGTCAACTGATGTATGTCTCCTGGATGCAAAATTGGGGCATTTGCCATGCCAAGCATTCCCATGGAAAATAATTGGACCTGGGGGAGTATTTTTACCCCAGTTTTGCTGCTTGGAAACTTTGATCAATTATATTTAAAATCGCTCTTTATTAACCCTGCCTATTGCTCATTACCTTCAGTTTCGGAAGGCGCTTGATGGTTTTCAGTGGACGCAGCACTCGCAGCACACGAAGAGACTTAATGGTTTTGATGTCCCGGCCTTTGCTGGTCCTAACAGACATAGCACAAAAAATTACAAACAGTGCAAAGAAGGGAATTAAATGAGTTCATCGCTCACATGATGAATCCAAACAACATAACTGCCAGACAAATCAGCCCCAGTCACAGAGCCAGGATATGTTCTTCCGAAAGGGTATCTGGTGCACAGTACCGGTCTCTACTGCAAAGAGACACCTACAGTAGGTTTTCCTAGTCACTCCAGGATGACATACTGTAGTTACACAGTGTAGAATGGTGACACTGGCCTGAGGAGTGTCAAGAACACGTGTGAAAGGGAACAAATTTTGAAGGACTGGACAAAGGTCCACAGTAGGATGTGGATGGTGTATCCCTGATGGAGAAGCTTAATGAGTACTTCGAATACATTCACTTACTAGGAATAAAAATGCACAGATATTTTTTGTACACCCTGTGATATGGTGAAATACAAGGACTTACAATGATTGGATATATTTGGTATTCCACAACATACAAGTTCATATTTACCCCAAAACATTCCTGCGTGTGTTCCAAGAAATGAGCAGCCAATTAGGAGTAAGATGAAGATAGAAAGTGAGAAAAGGCAGATGTAAGAAAAACATACCCAGTTAGCACCAGAGATCCTATTTAATCTAACACGTAAGGAGCGGTAATTGTCAGTACAGAGATACACATAACACATGATTAAAGGCTCCCGAGAAGGGAAATGACTTACGCCAAGGCAAAGGCGATCAGAGCTCCCACCACAACCACAAAATCCAAGATGTTCCAGAGGTCACGGAAGTAGGAGCCATCATGAAGGATCAGACCCTGGTCGATCATCTGTGGGGGAGACAATTGCTTCAGTTTGTGTTGCCAACGAGATAAACAGTAACCATAAACCTTGCTGAGCTGAATAAAACTATAAAAACATTTCTCAATTAAACCATTTGGCTTGAGAGGCCTTTAAAGTTGCACACAGGGTGTAGTACACTTTATTTGCCACACGTAGGCTGCTATGCATGGTATTTTGGCGAGTAAATGCAAGGAACTTAGAGAGTCAGAGTTGTTTGCTTTGAATTAGCTTTGAGGCGAATGAGGTTTTGTAGGTTTGGTTGTGTCAGTGAATTTCTTCAGTGTTGGTATCTGTACCATTCTTACCTTTATAATCATCTCAAAGGTGAAGACGCCAGTAAAAACATAGTCGAAGTAACGTAGAACCTGCACAAAGACAGCAAAAGTCACCAGTACAAGTAGAACATACCTACAACTAGAGAATAACGGAGGGGAAGGTTAGGGCTAATAGGAAAGGTCAGGGGACAGAGAAGGGAAATAACAGTTGAAAAACTGTGTTCAAAGAAGATCAAGAGAGGAAATAGATACAGGGGTGATAGAAAATTTGGGGCTAGGAGGTCCGAGCAGAGAGTATATTTGGGGTGAAAATGCAAGAAACTAGAGAAGAGTGTACAGGATTAGATAGGTAGAGTATAAGGAAAACCACTGGTCTAAGGAAAGACAAGAACAGAAAAAGTTCCCCTGTTGTCTAGCACTCAACTCTGGTGTAAAGTTAAGGATTTAAAATGTAACCTTAATTGGTATGAAATAAAATAATGTGAGAGTTGAGTGCTAGACAATGGGGGCCTTTTTCTGTTCTCGTCTTTCCTTAGACCAGTGGTTTTGTCTATCCAATAGCCCCAGGCACCTCTCACCACTTATAAAGACTGTAGCAAGAGCCTTACCCTTCCCTCCCCCCATTCCCTCCCCCCATTCCCTCCTCTCCCTTTTATATCGAGGTACAGTATAAGGGAAGATGTTGAGGTCAAGAAGGTGCAACATTTGAACTCACTTTGTTGCGGTCTGAGTTGGTCAGCACAGGGTCTTCAGCTGCCAGAGCTATACTGCTTGCTGCAATAACCAGTAGGATGCTCATCTCAAAGTATCGCAGATTCACAATGTAATGACACACCTTCCTTACCCTAAAAACAAAGAAACTGCTGGAAACAGGGAGGCTGATTTATACTTACGAGCACATCTTCCCTACTAAGCAAATCACAAGGATTTGCCAGAGACAGACATAAATGCTCTATCTACACTTAGGGGCACCTATTCCATACTGCAAATAACATACAAATCTGAAAGAGACTACCAAGACATTTAGGTACACACTTTTCTCACCCTGTATCTTACAAGTAAAGAAGTCTAACAGAGTTCACGTGGCTTTCAGATGACTATATACATATGGACACATCTTCTTTAAAGTAGCACATGAGACAGAATGATGAAGCCATGACAAACACACACAGACTGCTGCATAATTAAGATACACTTCTTAGCAGAGGTCAAGCCAAGGAGTCTGAAAGAGACAGAGTGAGTGACACAGAGACAGACTATGATGCACATACTGTATGGACAAATGTTTTCACTTTGCAACATAAAAGAGGTCTAAGTGGCACAAACAGACAGACAAATGCACAATACAGACATACAGACGTACGGGTTGGTTGAGTTGAAGATAAGCATTGAACTGTATGGCACTATGGCCTTGGGGGACTCCAAAACCTTCTCTTTTATCTTCATTCTCCTCTCTTCTTCTCCTTCTTCAACTTCCTCCTCTTCCTTTCCTTGCTCCTGAAACATGAGACTGACTTCTCCAACCCTCATTTCAGTCACTGTAAAGAGGACCAAAGACCATGGATCAAGAAGTAGTAATTGTAGGGGGAAAATTTAAGAAGTGTGGTAGATAAGGATGTGAATAGTAAAGAATGAAGCAGGAAAAGGGGAGGGGGCTGGTTCTACAATTAATATGTCATCATGCGAAGGAAGAAGATTAAACCAGGGGACACAGAGACACACAGAGAGCGAGACGAGTCCTCACTCTGTACCACGGTGCAGTCGACTGGTACTCCGGCATCGGGTAAGGTGATCACGGTACTCTCTGTGACTCGCTCATTGCTGCTGGACACATCAGGTAAACTGCAACTGGTGGGAATAGGACTCTCTGCTTGGTTCCGCAGGGTGCCCAGCAAGGCCTGCTCACTGCAGTCCAAATCAAGGGGGCTACCATTTTTCCCATGGTCCAGCTCCTGCAGAGGGGCTGCATCGGGGACAGTGCTCTCCCATCCTACTTTCTTGTCACTTCTTCTGCACCACAACAATGGTGTGAAGAGAAAAACAGAGGAGGAACAGAGAGAATATTGTAAGAGGAAAAGAGGAAGTCTGAATGAAAGACAAGAACAGGGGCATGGTGTGTATATAAAAGGAACATGTAGACGAGAACAAACATAGGAAAGGAAGTATAGGCGATGATATCAGCATGGAGTGGAAACATACCATAAGTGAAATCTGGAGCAAAAAGAATGTCTGGTTTGCAAACACTATCAGCTTCACAATGAAGAACCAGTGCCCAAACTCTAAGTGAACAGTATAATAGGACAAAAACAGCAGTCTTTTAGTTGGGTCCACTAATTCTGCATCATAATTGACCCAGGATTCGCTGTAAACGATGAATAATGCAGCAGGCAAAAGCTTTAGGGAGTCCATGTAATTAAGTGGATGGCAGGGTAAAAGTGATATGCCTACTCTGTCCTCATTTACATGTCCCTACAAAGAACAGATGAGTGGCAAGTCAGTTTGGTAAGATACAGGAAGACAGGAGTGTTACTGCAATTACACACAGAGCAAAGAGGTGAACTGAAGGTAAAACACAGACAGAGGGAAACAGTACCCTGCTAAACGTCGCAAAGTAAGGCAAACACAGATAGTCAGATTAAAATGAGGCACAGGGACAAAGCACAGTAATTTAATACAGACTTATAGATGATCTCTTCCTCTAGGTATAAATGGCAATCCCTCCTACCTCTCCTCACAGTGTGTTGAGGATGGGCAACTCTTGGGAGGCTCCTCTTCCACCCTTGGTACCTCCTTAGCTTCTCCGTTGCTCTTCTCCTCCGTGGTGGTTTTTACTTCATCATCGACCACTCTGTCAAGCCCACCATCATGGCTGGCTGAGGTGCTGTTTGGGGTGCTAGACAACTCTCGACCTTCAGCTTTGGCCTTCTTGTGTCGGCTGCGCCGCTGGCTCTGCTTCCGGCGCATGGCTTCCTCAGGGGTCGCTCCATTTGGCTCAGTGTTATCAGCATTTCCATGCCTGGATTTCTGGCGCCAGTGTTCCTTGAGATGTTTATGAGAGGGGCTTTCCTCTCCTTCTGTGTGTCCTTCCCCAGAGTTTACTCCCACCTTGTCCTCTCGAGGCTCTTCCCCTGTCTCTGCTGTTGTTTCATCACTTGCCTTGGTTTTGCGGTAAATACTGGAGTGGGGGTTCAGTGCTGCCAGTTCTTCATTCTGAAGGGCCTCTTGACTTGACATCTGCATGTGTCTCCTAAGCTGGCTTGTGCGCTGCTCCCAAATAGACATGGTGTGCCGTTTTCGGCGATCATTCCTGGAGAGAGAAGGCAGCCACAAACATTCACTGCAGTAGCCATTCTCTATGTAACAGCCACGAAAAAGACTTTCAAGGGATTGTGAAGGCCTGAAATAAAAAACATCTTACACACTGTATATTAAACTGTTTAAAACAGTTATTCAGGGGCAATAAAGCAAGGGCTAAAATCACAGGGGAATATTCACTAACAGGCCCACCCATAATATAAAACAGGAACATACACCCAGTCAAGGTAAATGGAAAAATGTCTGATGAATAAACCTGTCTGGGTGGACAAACAAGGAGCAGCATCTGAGATAATAATTATTTTATTTTTAAAGCAGCAGCCCACGCCGATCACCATTATTTTTTACACTACTTATTTTTTTTTTACTTACTTTCCAAAGTGGTTTTTATTTGTAAAATCTGATGTTTCGCTCGTTCCGGCGATATAAGCATTTGAAATAGTAAGTTAGGTTGCAAGGCAGTCTAAAGGTTTCCTTGGTAACCTCCGCAGCTACAGATTAAGGATTAATGTTTTTTTTTTAACACTTGCATTATATTTGAAAGAGCAGGTCATGCTCGGAGGGCAAGATACTAACATTATAGGAGTTTGACTCATATGCTTCAGGGGGGATTGCTGCTTTGAGATCACCTTAATTCTTTGTTTCATGAGATGCAAGATATTTGGAGCACAATAAATAGTTATATAGTGTATCAACTTTATGAACTGGTCTTTACAGTTGAAGAAGTGTACATCAATTATGGAAAACAAAAATACAACTTTGTTAGATTGTGCAGAATATACTATGCATGGTCATTAGATTAATTGCACAAAATGATGACGCACGTCTGTAAAATAACGCGTGTATAAAATAGTGCGTCCATCTACAACTTACCGATAGAAATACAGTACACTTTGGCATTAAAATAGAAATGCTATATTTTCATGTGAATAATTAGAAATAACAGTGTTATTTCTATCTCTAGCTTTTAATTGTGGATGTTATCAATAGAATATTGACTGTAGCAATTTGATTAAAATACAAAATAATATATCTAGGATACACAAAGCACACAACCACGTGCCAATATTTGTAATTGTTTATATTTACAATCACAGAGTAACACTATTTTGAACCATTTTAGGGCCTATAGATATAGGTGCAGTACTATGCTACGGGGTCTGGCGCCCGAGGGGCCCCATGCTACAGTAGCTGCATCATAATCTTCCCACTAGCTTTTGTAGGGGGGACCGCATTCTGCGCTCCCCACGTGATGATCTTACAGGAAGAGAAATGGAAGATCGCTTTGGAGAAGCAGTCACGTGATCGCTAATGCCGAAGGGCCCGTGGCAGTCTGGTACCGCGGCCTGTACGGCACTCAAAGGGTTAAATTTACTACCCTAGCGTACCACTACTTTATTATTTACATACCTGTGGCACCACTGCTTTATTATTTACAACCCTGAGTACTACCATTTTATTATTAACAGACCCCCAGTAGCACTACTTTTCGGCTAGTTTTTTTTTTATTCACAACCCCAGAGTAACGCTACTTTTGTATTGATAAACTTATAGCTACTGTACATCTTCTATTTAAAGAAAAAAAAATATTTTAGGATGTCTCTCTCCCTTTCTACTTTCCCACTATACATATTGTATAAATATTTCTAAATATAGTCAAATAGCATTCCCCCAGTTTTCAATCAATGTAGATTTTGTTTTCCCAAGTCAGACACAGCCCCACTACTTTGTGAAGCCCCTTTGACCACTACTTATTCCTGATAACAGGCTAACCACCCTGTCAGTGCCAAAGGAAATGATGGGCACTTTCACTGGTATTTTGGTTTGGGTCTAAAATAAAATTGTGTTTGGTTTTGCTAGAACTTTATTGGGTTTGGTTTTGCTAGAACTTTATTGGGTTTGGTTTTGACATTTTAGAAAATATGGAGAAAAAAACGTTTGGAAAAATTAGTGGAGTAGGCTCCATCATTAGTAAGAGATGGAGACACAACATAATGGAGAATGAAAGCTCAACGGAAAGAGCATGCAGAACCCTCATTTAGTTGCCAAGAGATACAGGCTTTAAATAATCCAAGTGTATTTCCCAACATCAAGTCAAACAGACAATGAAGGTTAAGACTTCTACCATGAAATCAACCAATTTAACAACAAAGGAAATTGTCACCACAAGATCGGTATAGGAGATTTCAATGAAAAGATTGGTGCCCAGCAGAAAGTCGAAGCATCAGCTGGTAAATATGGTTACGGTAACACGAATGAACATGGGGACAGATTGGTAGAATTGGCAAAATGTGAAATCTTCTAGGTCATGTATACATTATTCAAAAAGAATCCATAGAGAAAATGGACATGGAATGGACTCAATGGAATCAAGAATGAAATTGACTATATCCTAGCTAACAAGAAACCCGTCATTGAAGTGAAGACTGCACAGTCCTTAATCGTTTTGCAATAAGGAGTGATCACCAACCTCTGTTCGAAAATAGGTAGGAAAATATGTAATGAGACAAAGAAATTACTGACTGGACCACCAGAAATGAAGCAATCACAAGATGTAAGAACAAGGATGGAATATGCAGAACTGTGCAAGACTATCCAAAAACGTATAATTGAAAACGTAAAAAATGTAGCTGTGATATGGTGATGAAGGCCATCTAATACAGTATAACGAAAGTTTAAAGAAGCAGCGACTAATGATTGGGAAGAAGTACTGTAAATCATTGCATGCAAACAAGATGATGGATCAACATTAAAAGACAGTGCACTTATCATAAAGATAGTTGAGGACTTCTACATGAAATTGTACGAGAACACAGGGCATTGTAACAGGGACTTATTCGTTTAAATAAAGCAGCGTCAGAGTTCTGAGAATCCAGCAGAGAGATAGTTGATTGCAGCCACTCAATTAACTAGTGTTCACCTGGGCTAATGAGAGCTCTGTAAAAAGCCTCATGTAAGACACACTAGAGAGATTCCTTAGCTCACATTTGGCCTGACAGAAGGAGAGCAGAGGAGCCTGTACACAGACACTGTCTTGAGCACAAAGGCTGTGCTGAGATCAAGACACTCAGAGACCTATATTTCCTGGACACAGAAGACCCAGGAACCTGCCAGAGATTGACATGGAGGGCCACCAGCTTAAGGTACCTCCTGAGATTTTGGGGTGATAGGCTGGTATTGGCAATATCCATCCAGTCCTGCATATAGGGTCTGGGGAAGTAAGTTAGCCCTTACACAGGGGGGGGTTTGTTATTTTGTTGTTTTTGTATGTTTTGCATAGATAAAGGAACAGGCGCAATAAAGCCAAGATATAATTTTCACCCAAATCGGTCTCCATTATATGTACCTCTGCACACATCTCATAATCCAGAGGATGAGTGATGAGTATGAGCGAGAGGAAACTACTGATGATGTACAATGCATCATTCCAGAAGAAGTGACAAAAGCAATAACATCTACCATATGAAGAATGAGAAGGCTCCTGGTGAAGATTGAATTACAACTGAAATCTTAGTTATCCCCCAATACTAAAGTGCTCATTTACTCTGCACTATCGCAACTGCACTAACATGACTATTTGTATTTAACTGAAATCTTGAAAGTAGATGGGAAAGATGTAGAGAAGATCCTTGCAAAACTCTTTCCATGCTGCTTGAATAACAGGAAAATTCCAGAACAATGGAGTATTTATAGCCATAGTTATTCTCATCCACAAGAAAGGCGATTAAGAAGACCTCAAGAACTATAGACCAATCAGTCTACAGTACTTCCAATCACTTACAAGTGTTTTACAAAGATACTAATTAGCGACTGCAACAGACAGACCCTGGACTTCACCCAGCCTAGAGAACAAGCAGGATTTTGTAGTGTATACAACACAATGGACCACATACAAGTCATACAAGGAGTAATTTCCAGTGCGGCAGGGAGACATCATGTCACTAAAGCTTTTCACATTTGAAGAATTTTTCTAGACATGGGATTATGAAGAAAAAGTAATACAACTCAGCGGTGAATACTTAAAGTCATTTACGATCTGCAGATGGCATAGTTATTTTTTAACAAGTCCAGAAGACCACTGGCAACTAATCAGAAAACTCGCCAAAGCAAGTAAAAAAATGGGCTTCCATATGAATCTCAGCCAGATAAAAGTGATGTTCAGCAAAAGTGTCAACTCGGGAAAGATAAAAATAAATGGAATAGAACTAGAAGAAGTTGAGGACTATGTCTACCGTGGCCGGCAAGTAACAATGGATATGAACCTTTTGAATGAAAACAACAGGAGATTCAAGATGGGATGGGACATTTGGAAGAAACAAGACTATACTTCAAGGGAACCTTCCACTGTGCCACAAGACTGGCGTATTGGGTTCATATAGGGATGTGAAACTTGGACCCTAAATGTGAAGATAATTCAGAAGCTTCAGACAACTCAAAGGAGTATGGAGAGATGTAAGCTGGGTATTACCCGAAGAGACAGGGGAAAAAATGAATGGGTTAAAAACCAAACAAAAGACTGTGACACAATTACAAAAGAAATTACCATCGTTGGACAAAGATGGTACTCGACTGGATTCCAGGGGATATTAAAAGACCAAGACGATGACTAAAAGTAAGATGAGAGGATGAAATCATAAAATGTGTTGGAGTAACGTGGAGAAGAGAGTCTTGCAACTGCAGTACCTGGATCGACAAGGGCTGAAGATGATGATATACAGTATACATAGAATGCATGATCTAACTTGTTTCAGAGTATGTCCCCAAATAAATGGTTAAGGAAAATGTTGTATATTATTGTGTAAAAATATATTAGATAAAATAATATTTTTCTCTCATATTGTGCTGACAGCTGTGCATTGAATTCTGCAGGCAAGAGTCCGTGCTCCATAGAGCTTACAATCGAACTTTGGTGCCTAAGACACAGGGAGATACAGTAAATTGACTTGTGCAACATTAGGAGTTGACAACAGGATCAAACCAGGCTTCTGTACTATACTGTATATATATATTTTCAGTATGGCACATATTTATGAACACGTCTTCTGCCATAAAACACCTTCTTTCACTTGAAGACATTTTACAGGCCATTGGGACCCACTGGGATGTAAGGTGTCTCCCAGAGCCAGAACGTGTCTTATGGCAGGAGATTGCCAAGTAAGCCGTATGGCCTTGGCTAGTACAAAGAGTTTTAAGGCGTAGCTTAAGTTCAGCACATAAAGTTACTATAGTGGTTACAAAAATAACTTTTAATTTGCTGAAACACTTTCTATATTTGGATAATTTGGGACATTAGTTCTACTTGCAATGTATCATTAAACCCATACAATGATACATATTAATGTCTGACACGACAATATTTGTGCATATATACATTTTTTTGGACATGTTATTGTTGTGTACTGTAGTTTGAAGAAGTAAAGCTGACTCACTCTACAGATGCTGCATTAGGTGCAGACATGGGGCTGACCTCCTTGGCTTTTTGCAGGGCATGCTTCTGATTAAATGCCTCCTCTTCTTCCTGCTCATCCTATGCAGAAGACATTTAAGAAACATCAGTTGTTCTCAACATTACCCACATACACCCCTTCCATCTTCAGAAACTTCAAGTGTCCATGAAGAACTGCTAAAATATGTCAACCCTACCTTGCAGGTAAAGTGAGAGCTGCATGACGCCGCAACCATACAGCAATATTAATGCCAGTGAGAAATAATTGGAAGAATTCACTTGCCTCCAATAGACACCTTTACCAATGTCAGCATGTGATTACATGCATGAAACAGCACAGTCTAATCTTAACCAAAATCCTTACAGCACATGCTCAAAACAACATTGCTCAATATTCAAACTGCCAAACCAATCACTTGCACAGAGATCGTTTGCCCAATATGGGTAGGAAGCCCCAAATAAGACACAATTACATTCTGATTTGCTTCTTTGCTGCAGGTGCCCCGTGCCACAGTGAACAGTGCTGTTCCTTTGTGGATCCACAACAATGAAAGATCAGAACGAAAAAAAGACTCATATCCTATGGTTGTACTGCACACTTGCCTTGGTTAGCTCCTGTGCATTGGCCAGGTTGTCCACAGCAATGGCAAGAAACACATTTAGGAGTGTGTCTGACAGAGTTAAGCATTAAATAAACTCATAACAAGGAGGCAGAGCAGCACGAGCAGGACACATGGAGAACGGCAAAACTCTTCAAAATGACAGCCCACTGAGAAACAGCTGATAGTAAACGAAAATAAATAATTGCCTATTTTATGTGAAGCAAGTCGAGGGAGAGAGACCTGTGCAGCAGCTGACAGAGGAGTAGAGATTGAGATAGTTGTGCTAGTTATACTTAGACAGAAGCGGTGGAAGACATAACTGAGCACTGTATAGTGAAACAGGTGAACAATCATAGGTAGCTGTGCATATTATATCCATTTTACAGTAAGAGCATGCTGATTATACTTTAGTGGCAGATTGCATACAGTAAGAGAAATAATAAGTTGTATTAATTAATTTATTTACTTTTTTTTGTCCTTTTGTCTGTTCCTACATCACACATATTTACTAAGCAGTCTTCTTCCATACTGCTAGACACCTTCTGGCGCTGGAAGACACCTTACAGACCATTGACATGAATGGGCTCCAAGCAGGGGCATAGCCAGGACGGCCTGAGAATGGGCTCCAAGCAGGGGCATAGCCAGGACTGCCTGAGGTAGGGCATTTTGGATTGGTCGTGGGCCAGAAGAAACTAGCTCCACCAAAGGTGCCCTGGCATTGCACCAATATAGTCTGGTTATTTTCCGTGTCAGTGTATAGTGTGGTCAGGTTATACTCAGCGTCATTGTATTCACTGACACAGAGTATAACCTGATTGCACTATACACTGACATGAGTACAAGTGGGAGGGGGAGAGGAGTTGATATATCTGAGAGGGAAGGGGTGACATGTGGGATCAGGTAGAGAGGGTGGACACATGGGGTGGGGGGGGAGAGGGGTGACACATGGGTGGAGGGAGATGGGGTGACACATGGGTGGAGGGGAAAGGGGGTGACATTTGGGGGGAAGAGAAAGGGGGATGACACATGGGGGAGAGTGGTTGGGAAGCAGTGGGTTACAGGGGAGCAGTGGGTGAAAAGAGGGGCAGTGGGTGAAAAGGGGATGACAGCTCCTACTTTCTACTCTGTTTGCTTGCTCACGCCACATCGTCCTCCTCTTCCTGTGCTCCCTACCCTCATGGAGCTCTCAAACCCCAAGTGCCTGACCAAAATATCCAGTCCTTAATGATGAGTGAGCAAACGCATCACCGTCCAGGATGGAGCTTCTCACTCCTGCACTCATATAGAAGTGGCAGCGCCGCCCCGGGAGTGAGAAGCTCCATCCTGGCCGGTGATGTGCTAGCTCGCTCATCATTAAGGTACTCGATTTATTGGTTGGGCATTTGAGGTTTTAGAGAGGGCCTTGCCTGCTCAGGTCCTACCCTGACCATGCATATTCCACTGGAAGGTGCCTCATGGTAGAAGACATAATCTGTTGCGTTCTTTGCTGAAGTACATATGTGGAAAGCAGTAACAAAGTGTTTTTTCTTTCATGTTACCAAGCAAGCATTAGGTAGCCCCATTAATTGATGTGGATAAAAAGAAATGGTACTGGGTTTAAATGCAGTAGAGTATAATCACTTAAAACATGAGAGCAAAATTCATGAGGTCAAAGGCATTGATTAAAAGATCTCTAATTTGGAAGAGAGAGAGAGAGATCATTTAAAAAAAAAGTCCTTTGAAACTTCAGGTTTGTGATAATGTGGTTGATAATGGCTATTACCTGCTTAATTACTAAAACAAGTGGTAATTAAATGATACTGGTTTGGATTTCTTTATGGAACCATTATTGAGGATGGGTTACGCTAGCGAAGGTTTCTTGAGGCTGTAGATCTAAATATAAGGATACAGTTCCCAAAAAGGGTGAGAATGATGAAATAAATGGAAGACCACATTCCAGATCGGACACCACCTTGGGATCGGATCCCGTTGTACATCACCTCATTCCAGTCCTCTCCAGTCAGGATCTGAGCCAAAAACAACATGTCAGAAAACATCAAGACAGGACACCTAAGGTGGGGGAACAAATGTCACATATGGTCACATAGTCCTGCCACCAAATAATGGTATGCTGGATTCCTCCAACTGGTTTTATGTGGATGCTTACAATGAAACATGTAAACTATGAATTCAACAACAACAAAAACGAATCCAACAGTGCACTGCAATTCATTGCAAGTTGGGTCATCTGTCATAAACCTTGCAAGATAGAAGTAACAGCAACATTTGCAATATAATGTTTTATGTAACATACCAATGTTTCAGGCTCAATTAAATAATTATTTGTCCCCTATTTTAGTCTATTCCATTTCAATACAGCAGAACTCTTCTTCATACTGTACATGAAGGACGGCTTCACAGCATACTGCTGTATACGGTTGTATTAGAGACGAAAACACTCTCAGTAAATGACATGCATGATACTTATTTTTTTTTTAAATACTTATATGCACACAATAAATTGCAAATCTAAGTTCTTCAACTTTTATTTTACCATCTCAAAAGTTTTGACTCTGATGTCAGGATTCAGGAAAAATAATTAAAAAGTGCAAGGCCTCCCGGTGCATGTATATATATTATAGGTATATATTATAGAAATAGTGTATTTATTTATATATTATACCTGTATACAGTAGTGAAGATAACAAAAAATAATCATACACAGGTTCATTAAATAGGTAAGATCAACAATAATTTTCTTTTTAAAGTAAGTATCACAGATACACAGATTGTTGCTTGGGTCGGGGGGTTGGGCGAGATGCTGCTTGGGCCAGGCGAAAGGGACGTTCTTTGGGGGGCAGAAGTCACAGTCGGACTTTGCACAGGGCGGTAAAATGTATAGCAGCAGTTCTGTCACTATACCACTGAGCACCAGATGGGCCCGATGCATATTGCAGAACACTGAAAGTGCTAGGGATTTATTTGAAAGAGTCCCCCATCATTCCCCTCCCACCCACGTCACACACAATGTAAAACCTTTACCTGGAACACAGTCATGATGGCAGCGGGGAAGGTGTCAAAGTTTGCAGAGGGAGTGCCATCATTAAAATTAAATCTGCAAATAAACAAGTAAAGAGAAAGAAAATGGACTAACTGTAAAAAGCGCCAGCACCATATTGATGTGCTATAGTTAAGTGTTTTTCAAACTTTTTTTCTTATGACCCCCATTATAAGGCCTCGTTCAGGGTGCCAGCTGCAGGACTCGGAGGGAGGGCGGGAGGGAGGCAGTGCGGCAGTTTGCTGGGCGATCTGTGTTTATCCCCCAGCAGACTTTTCAGCATTGGGGAGGGGGCGGGGTTACACACAGCAGGGTAAGTATCGAGGTTGCAGTCATGAAATCATTCTGAAGAATGATTTCATTGGCTGCCTAGGTCCCTGTGACGCTGCTGCAGCTCCAAAAAACGAAATTTTCGTTTATTGAAACTGTAGTCAGCTTCAACTCCTGGCCTCGGAGACAGGGCGGTTGCTACCCTGACAACCAGTATTCAAATTGAATACTTTGTTTCTCACGGCAGCACGCACGGCAGCACGCCCTCCCTCCGAAGCCAGCACCCTGAACGAGGCCTAAGAAACACATTTTTGACGGCGACCCAAAGAAGAAAATGATGACCTGAGTTATCATAAAAACAACCGCCAACTCCATTGCCTTCCCATCACACTCAATTCCTCCCCCTTCACCCCCCACTCAATTTCTTCCCCCCTCCCCATCGGTCCCGCGTTGGTGAATGTGGAGGTTGGGCCTGAATTCCCGCGCGGACCGGCGGAGGGATTGGAGTGAAGACTCTGCTGCAGCAGCTGGTGAGAGCTGGGTTCTGGCAGCCGGATGCAGAAGTTGGGCCCAGGAAAATTGTCTCAGCTCTCCCACCCCCCTGTCGGCCGCACTGCTAGGGGCAGCCCAGTGAATAATCTCCCACGACCCAGTCACAACTCTGAGTTTGAAAAACACTGCACTAGTTGCAGAGTTAAAGTCAGTAACCGTTTTTTATTTAATACCACTATCTGTGCAACTGATGTACTGACCTGCCACATAATTGCATATTTTAATTACACGTTTATTCCTAGTGTAATTCGAAGTGTTGTCAGCAGTGTTGTTAAGAGAGGATTTAATAATGTAAAACTCATTTAAATAATGGAACTTTCCTCCTGCATTAAATATCTACTTTTTGCTTAGATCAGGCTTTTCTGAAGCCTTTTTTAATTGTTGAATTATGTACAACATAGCTGGTTGTTGCCGTGTTCAATACAACCAATATATCTTTATTGCTTTTTTTCTTTATGCATTTAATAATTATTATAAATAAAGGACACATATTTTTTTTTCTTTCATGTTAACAAGTAAGCATTAGGTAGAACCATTAATTGATGTGGATAAAAATAAATGGTACTGGGTTTAAATGCATGACTAAATCCACAAAGCTCTGTTAAATCAGGGCTCGTAACGTGACATTAAGTAAAACAGGAACTGACGTTACGTTCCTTCAGTAAACATGAAATCCTCAATTATATGCAAAAACACGTCAGAACTACGTCTAATATGCATAGGTTTAGCGGCACGTTACTGTAGCATATAATTGGATTATCTTCCAATAATGTGACATTACACCAGTTTGGCGTTACTCCTATCCAGACTCCGAAATAAGGCTTTTGCTGAATGTAGGAAAGAGGAGAGGGCAATATTGTTATTTGAATTATGCTTAACTGTGGCATTACACCCATCCAGACACTTCAAAAGCCCTATTTCTGGTTGTGGATTTGAGTAACTGCCAGGTTTAGGTATAACTTAATTCCCTGAATTAACTTTAACAGACTTTAATTGATATGTGATGTTGTGGTATTGCCTCATTTGCATATAACTTGCATGTCATTATCACCACGCCCATTATAGTTAATGCTATGCTTATTACAGGAGAGAACATGACTTAACATTATTGTCGTTAGCATGATGTTAAATTGGGTTAAATTGGGTTAACGCCACATAAGGTCTTTGTGAATCTGGGTTTAGGACTTGATTAATATTACAGGACTATAATGTAGTAGCATTGCCAGCTGGCTTCTGATCACCCTATGATGTTTATCCAAGTATGTTTTCTTTTATTCTTCCTTTTATAATTTGGGTCTTCATTGCTAGCTTCAGACTAGTCGGGTCCTAATATAAACTAACGGGAAAGGGAGTTGAATAGCCAGGTACCATTCTGTTGCTGATAAGATGGATCTTTAATCAGAAAGACTTCCAGCCAATGTTAGAATGGAACTTTCTCTCTTTTGAAGCTCCTTAACATGGATTGAATTAATCAACTCCACAACTTATACATTGGGATTTTAATTAATTCCATGTTGCTTTTGGGTCACACGGATAAAATCGAAACACTGATAAACGACAACCCTTACATTTATAAGAGAAGAATGTACTGTTCGGGGTTAATTTAAATAGAAGGCCGTAGCAATTCATTGATGTTATTAAGAGGGGTCATCCTTAAAAACTGGATTTTATCATTTAGATGTACTGTACTTTATTAATCTTCTTTATTTAGGCATGATTGTTACCAACGCCCCTGTGTTAGACAAGGACAGTATTAGATATAAGCTCTTCTCATATACCTGCCACCGTACAGCTGCATTCCCAGGAGGGCAAAAACTACGATGAAGAGGAAGAGGAGGAAGAGCAGGCTGATGATTGACTTCATGGAATTCATCAATGATACCACCAAGTTCCTTAGTGAGGCCCAGTATCTATAAAACAGGTATGGGGGATGACTATCGGATAACAATGATTCAGATATACTGTAAAGAGGGGATTTGGATGTGAAAAATCCAAGGAGATGAATTCACGATGAGGCACAGAGGGAGCAGTGAATTACAGAATGATATACAATATCACACGGGCAATGAAGAGTTGTATCATGGGGGTGTAACATTAATGGGAGTCTGGAAAGAATGAAGTACTACTTCACTTACTTAGTTATTTTGAAGATTCTCAGGAGTCGGAGAGCTCTCAGGACACTGATTCCAAAGGAGGTCCCTGGTCTAAATATGGCCCAAATCACTTCAAATATACTCCCCACTGTCACCTACAGAAGGAAATTGATGGTGAGGGATTCATGGTGAGAATGTCAAGTTTGAAATTTAAGGACGGACATAAGTTTCTTATAGAGCAGTAATCCTGGAATGTTAGTCTGGTCATGTGCCTTTGAGGATGTGTTGGGTGGATGTATGGTGTTCTAATGCACGTGGAGGTAGAGGTTCGAACACAAGTATCCCATGTGTAGGTCTGTGCTTTGTTATTCATTGTATTTGTATGGTTTTGGAATTTGTGAAACAAGGTCAGGAGAAGTGGTGGTTCTCTCACCCCACAATCAAAGCAGTTGAAGGAGGAGTGGAAGTAAAGGCGTGGTCCCATTCCATATAGTTTAAAAGACATCTCAACCAAAAACAGCCCGAGAAACAGAAACTCTGCATAGTCTGCAAGACAAAAATACAAATGCGGCACTGCACGAGACTCATAAAGGAAATACTTATTAATCCAGCCTCAACTTTTTACTACAATACAAACTGTGTGCATCCCTCTCTTAAAAACCCATGTAAAAACCTAGACCATGTCCCATCTACATTTTGCTGCCAATTAATTCTCTGTCTGCCCATTAATGGTAAATGTTCACTATACAGTATTAAGTCAACGTCTAAGAAATTCTGGAACAACTAACTTACAAAGGAGGTTCGAGAGCCATATGGCCTGGTTATGGTGAACAATAGCCACACAAGCAGTGTTAAGAGCCACCACTGTCAAGACCATCCAGTAGAACACCGGGGATTTGATCATGTGACGGATGGAGATGCGCAGGAGTCGTTCCTTGTGGCGGAAATAGGAAGCACCATCCACTTTGGCACTCTTGATGCTGGCTCGTGCAAGGGGGGTGCCTGCAAAGACAAGTAGGAAGAATATCAGATATTTACACCTTGCTCTTTTGCCCATCAAACTCCATTGAGTGCTATTAAGACATCTGTCCAAAGCACTATGGGTCCCTGAAAAAGTGAAGTGATTAACTGCTAAACTACTTCTTGGCTTCACACCTCAGCACAGGGGATTGCAACAAGACTCACCACCTACCGACAGAGGATATGTCAACACAGTGGTCCTCACTAGAGTCTCTGTTCATGGCTTCTGTTCTGCTCCGTTTAATGGTTGCTCTTCTTAGAACTATAAAGATACAACAAACTGGGGGTCAACAGCAGTCACCATGTGCGTGGTTCAGAGAAGCACATACAGTACAAAGGAACATTGACCTGGAATCCTTGAGGTGCTGAATTAGCGACGTGAACATATTTCTTACCTTCTAAGGCAGAGGTCCCAGAATTTTTATTTTCTTCTGCCAACATGACTTCCTCTTTATAAAGAGAGAGAGAGAGATGTGAGTGAATTTGAAGGTTAAGAGACGAGAGAAGGATAAGAAGAGAGAAAGCTTTATAGAGAGCCGTAGTACTCTGCTTATGTCATTCACAGCTATTAGCCAAACCTCAGAGAGCCATTTAATATTATTGCTTAACATTTGCTCCATCCTATACTGTGGTGCAGAGTTTTAAGAGCTGTGCATTCCCTGAAGGCTAATAAGTATTCATATATGTTATTATACAAGACACTTCTCTACCACAATAGTGTTTTCGTTATTTATTTCACATATCTAAAGAAGGCACATATCTAAAGAAGGGAGGCACCTTAATGATCTTAAAATATCAAATACAAAATTATTCCACTTTTCAATGTTTATTTGGTGGTTCTGTACATTCATGTTTTTTCCTTTTATTGCAAAACATACCGTATCAGTATCTATCACTTTTGCACTTAAAAAAACTACCTTTGTTTTATCTTTGTGTCTTAAACTTGTGATATAGAGGAGGTTTCCCAATAGAAATGGAACCATGCTTTTTGTTTTTTTATTCCTTTTAACTGCACTATAAAATAATTGTTGGCTGGTCTTTTCCAGTTAGAGCCAGAAACTGGAATCCTTACAAATACAACATCTATGAATAATTCTCTAGTTTATATGGCCTTTTTTAATCCCTTTATGTTGGATGGGAAAGTCAGACATTGATCGGTTTTGCATTGCTCTGCAATGTTGCTCTCAGCCATATGTTGCTGTAAAGCAGGTGGCTGAATTCTGTATGTCTAAAGAGAGGTCTTTCCCCCAGACTCGCCTGCTTTATCTATCCATGCTCGGTACCCGTTTAGCTCCCTCTCGATCTGCTGCTGCCCGCGCAACTTCATGAAGGCCCGGCGGTTCTCCACACGCTCCCTCTCTTTGGCAAATTCACTGTAAGCACAATAGGAAAGACATAGGCTTCAGTTGTGGCAAATAGTGCAGAATACATAAAAGCAGGGAGAGTATGATCAGATGCATACAAGAGGAAATAATTCCTGTGCAAAAAGGTGAATGAAAAATAGAAAAAAAATAAAAATTAATGATAAATGAACAATAAACAATAACACATCATTCATATAAAAAATAAGGCATTTATTAATTTTTCATTAATTAATAAACATCCTATTTTTTATATTAATTATAAGTGTTATATTTTATTGTTAATTTCTCATTAATTATTACTTTTTATTTTTCATTCACCTTTCTACTTACATGTAGTCATTATATTTAATTATTTTTGCATATATGCTTATTATTATTATTATAATTATTATCATATAATATTTTTCCATTAGTCACTCTGCCATTGGTCTTTACATCTGTATATGTTTCGTATATTGTTGTTGTTTACTCAGTTCCATCTATGTTGTGATGTTTTTATTCCATCATTACGTTGCAATTACTGCATCTTGTTATATACATTGCTGTCTGCTTGTTTAAATGGCACATCTGAAACCGCTGTGTCTATAATTGCCTAGCTACATTGGTTATTTAAACCTGTGCCCTAGTCCTGACCAGTGAAGAAGAAGAATCAGACACACTGTCTTAATCATCAAATGAAAAGGGGTTTAATGTGCCAAGGAATCCAACGTTTCAGCAGTAATACTGCATTTCTCAAGGTGTAGGTCCTAGTCCTGACCAATCATAGCCCTGATGAAGTCACTTGTGTGACGAAACGCGTAGGTTCTGATGCCGTACGCACGTGATGCGTGACTGTGAAGAGGCTCAGCACACGGGGGACTCTTCCATTGCTTATGGGAAATCAGCTGGCCACCTGTTTCTATCTGCTGTGGACCAACGGATCCCCTGCTTGTGCAGTCCTGACTGCTGTAAGGATTCACGTACAGTAGACTTACAGGGAAAGGATTTGCAATGCGTGGAGTGAGCTTGACCTCTATCTTCCAGTGTGCCTGGCGTCGTTCGCTCAAATGCATTTTTTAAGGCTCTGCTTGCAAGTGATTTTCCTGTAGACTGTGATTTTTTTTTTTTTCACTTAAGTTTTTCTTAAGTTTTCCCAACAGTTGTGGGAGGGAGGCAGGGGAATACAGAAATCAAAAGAGGGGGGGGAGGAGGTAGGAATGGTGCAACATTCCCGACGAGCCCATTTCACATACTGTAATAAAAATATGTAATACATGACCACTGGCCAAAATGAATAGTTTTACACTTATATATAAACTTTAACATCATTTCAGATCAATTCTGTTCATAACCCTCTTTATCTTATGTTTTTGGGTTGGCTGACCCTACGAGCAAAATGGAGAACAGAGAGGGCCTCATTGGAGGATATTGGACTGATCTATGGGTGGGTGTCCCTGCGTGTTGAGATCAGCCACGGATGCCAAACCTTTTGAAACTTTGAGCCATGGAGCTTGTGCTTCTTGTTTTGTTTTCTTTACAGATTTCCATGTGATGTGGTTCATCACTTTAAGAAGCGGCAATTAAGTCTCCTTCATCATATACCACTGTTCCTGGACTTCGTTTAAAACCCTTTCCCTACTGGATTACTACCTCATTGGGACTGGCTTGCACTCATTGTCAGAGAGAGAGAGAGAGAGAGAGAGAGAAAGAGAGAGAGAGAGAGAAAGAGAGAGAGAGAGAGAGAGAGAGAGAGAGAGAGAGAGAGAGAGAGAGAGAGAGAGAGAGAGAGAGAGAGAGATTTAAAAAGATAAGAATAGCAAGTTCTTTATCTTTAAGAGTAGGGGGCTTCAGGTTAAGGTTGCCCAGAGGTCATAAAGGATCAGTTTATACATACACAAGTCTCGTCTGGTTATTGAAGGGATCCAATTATTTATGGTGCACTAAGTGAGGAAGGACTCAGGCCCCGCCACAGTACATATAGACTGTGGAAATAGAGGGGTTACATTTATAACATTTTACCAGGAAAACATACATTGAGAGTCACCTCCCACTATCACATACTGTATGTCTTTGGCACATAATAATGTTAACAACATTACAAATTACAGTTACAAACATGTTTAAAGTAGGAAACAGCCAAAGTCTTGAAAGAACTTAGACAGGAAGCAGATTTCAGAGACTCCTGTAAATTGCTCCAGAACTGGGGTGTTCGGTAAGAGAAGGAATAGAGATCAGATTCTTTATTGAACCTTAGAACCGTAAGCTGGTCTCTGGAGGCGGATCTAAGGAGATACATGCTGTGTACAGAGGGGATGAGAAGCCTGCTTAGATAATTGTTTTTTTCTCTCCAGAAAGTATAAAGTATAGGAGAAAGGAAAGATGTACTAGACTCAAGGGATAGCTAACCTAGTCCAATTAACATATCACAATTGTGGGTGTTGAAGTTGCTGTACCATACACTATATCCTTAGTTAACAATTGGCTTTAGCATTTGCTGTGCAATGCACTTTCTGACCAATGGACCTAGGCAGGATTTATTTCTATAAAGTGTAACCAGTTTGGAATAGATTTTGGATGTCAGTACCCAACTATTTAAAGCAGCATTCCTGACTTGATTTTTTTTTTGGGGGGGGGGGGGGAGGGGAGCGGGGGGGGGAGAAGAGGGTGTTAAATCGATTCGGAGCCAAGGGCAGTTGGTAACGTCAACAAGAAATTGTTGAAGCTCACATTTGTAAATGTTCTAGTGAATAGGACTTTAGGGCTAAATTTGAATAGTTTGATTCTACATACTGTACACAATACATTACTGCATGATCACTGAAAATATCAGGCAAGATACCAGTGGTTTGGTTTCTGTTGGGACAGGAGGTTAAGATCCAATCTATGAGTGAGTGGTTACAAGATTTTAGATCCGATCGAGTATGTTGAGAAATGATTTGGGTAAATTTAGTGATTTGAATTGTGTACAGATTTGATTGTCTTTAAGGTTAAGCCAAATGAGGTTGAAGTCACCACGAGTAATGTGAAAAAGCGGAGCACTACCAAAAGATAAATGAAGGATTCAGAGGGGGCTGACATATAAAAAATGTACACCTTTATTGGATCATATAAGACCCCCAACGAGGTAACATAACGTACCGAATATGCATATTACTATATGAAGTCACCAAGAACAAATAGATCACTGTTTCTAATTAAAGAAGAAGTATTGCCAAGAAAATTAGACATATCAGATAGGAATTGCAGTGGGGCTCGGGGGAGTGGGGAGGAGGGGGTGAAAATGCCAAAAATAATGATTGGCTTTGAGAAAGGAAGGCATATCTTGCCAAATACGTTTTCACATGAGGATGGGCTACAGGGGTTATTTTAACTATAGAGTGACCTTGAAAATAAATAGATATATCAAGAGTGTTGGAACCTAGCCATGTTTCAGTAAGAACCATGGCTTTAAGCTTATACAAGAAGCATCATGTCCTACGTTCATCTAGTTTCGGCATAGTGAATATGCTATGAATATTTATATAGACAACAGATAGCTCTTTTGTTTTTTTAGAAGGGACAGTTTCAGCGGTGTGCGAGTTAGTGGAAATAGGAGGGCATGGATTTAATTCCATATCGTCTGCTAACAATAGTAACAAAAGGAATATAACTATAAATAATTGTTTGTGGATTGCAGAGGAATAACGTTTAAAGTGGCAGTTTGATTTATTGGTGCTAGGTGGGCTGTATTTCAAAACTCTCCACCAACATTCAGCAGGTAATGCAAAGCTTTTAAATACGAGAGGGTGTATGATTACATAGCCGGAGCTCACACAGGAAGAGGCATTTAACTGGGAAAGAGTAAGAGGTTTCAGTGAGGTCACAGTAGCGAAGAGAATTGCGGTCAGTAACATTAACATTATACGTAGAAGAGCTAAGATCCTTACAACAGTAGTTTTGTAAAAAGTGATGAAACGAAGGTTACAAGTGTTAAGAACAGAAAGTGTAGCATATATCAATCTCCAGCATCCAATGCGGGTGCTGTCGTCCCAACCTTCGTCTTCTGTTCAACTCCTGTGTAACTCCATATTGTACGCCACTAGAAAAATGTGTCACATTCAAGATGGGACACTTTACAGGTATGCCGTTAGCCCCCCATGCAGAGCTGCATCGACACACTGTCTCTAAAAATATAGGCCTAAGAAGTCACGTGATCACAATTAAATTCTGCCCAGACACAGTTCAATTAACACATGAGTGCCACTGTGTAAATGGTATGCTAATTGTAATCAACACTTCTCATACCTACGATAGCAGTTGGTTTTGTTAAAATTGCATTCTGTACAAAGCTCACCTTGTTTGCTTCTAACCAAGTCACATATTGTAAATATGCAAGGAACAAGACAGGAAAAGTGAGTAAGAGAAACAGCTGACACTGAGCATACAGTAGGTACTCCACAATATCTACACGGCAGACCTTGCAAAGGAGCTAATATAAAGGCAAATTATAGTTCCTTTTTAAATGCAGGTGTAAAGAAAAGCATTAGTAGCCTATTAGAAAATTAAAAGCAGTAAGAAGGCAGCCATCTTTGATTTGTGATGTCATTTTTGACGCTGGAAAGGGTGCCGTGACATTCATTACTAATCACGAAATCTGTTGTCCTCAATGTGACCGGAGGGGGTAACCAGGCTCTATAATAAAGGCCAAGCCCGTTTTGGTTACCCCTTCTCCGTGTATAAGGGTCCAAGAGAGTTAGCTCTTGGGCCCAGTAACATTGTATTACTGCATTATACTGTCTGCAATAAAACCATTGTTTGTGTTTTTCCCTTTCTGGGCATGCAATCAAGCAGGGATTGCTAGGATATGAGTTTCAAAGGGGGTTAACGGAGGAACCGTTGACAGAATGTGCCTAGGAGGTTGGAGTCCGGAGTTGCCGGTCCCCCCATAGATGTACCCGGGAATCATGCCTGATTCTCGGATACATGTAGGCACATTGTCCCGGCAAAATCTCCCCTTGAAAACACAAGCGCGACTCACCGCTAGGGTACCCTGCTTCAGCACAGCCCAGAAAGGAGAATGAGGCACAGGGATAAATATGTATTCCTGTAGCTGAGGGAATCCCTAGGTTAAGGGGGGTACCCCAGCTAGTGCCTAGGTGACCCACAACCAGTATAGCGTTTGTGGGTGCCCCAACCGTATATAAGGTTGAGGAGGCTCTGCGAGTCCAACCTGAGTCACAGGGAAAGTGTGTGGGGAAATAAGGCTGGCAGAAATAAAGAGACAACATTTTTCCTTTCCTGTTACCTGTACCCCAAGACTCAGAGTGTATTACAATATACTTTAATGTAGTTTAATATGTATTTATATTCGGAACCGATGTCCAAACAGCAAGCCTGTGCAAACCCATAGGTGCCGGTAAGTCTGCTGGATATCGGAGTTCAAAGCAGCCAGAGGATGCCCAGAGGTGTAAACAGCATTTGGTCAGCGGGGAAAGGTGGAGTACTAGGTCCGGAGATCAATGGCAGTCCTCCGGGTTGCCACTTGTTCTGCCAGACCTAGTGGAGCCTGCCCAGCGGGTGGCTTTGGGATGGCTGGGGGGGTATGTGGCAGGCTTGACATGCCCCTTAGCTGTTTCGAATTTCCTGCTGACCCGGCTTTTCTAGCCGGCTCGGCTCCGATTGACTGCTTGGGAAAGTTCCCACGCGCTGATTGGCTGTCCGCTCTGCTTTTATTTTATGAATGAAGCAGAGAATACTATAAAAAGCCCTGAGCCAATCATATTGTGTGTTCCCCTTGAGTCTGAGCTGCAAGGACGGGCAGGCTTTTCAAAGATGCTTTGTTTGTAATAGCAAAGCAACCGGCTTTGATTTCAAGCCTGAAAAGCCTGCCCGCCAGATACTAAGGCCTGACTTTTGCGCCCAAGTTCTCAGAAACGAACGTAGCGACGCGGCTGGGATTTTATGCCAATTTGCGTTCCAGGAGATTTGGGCTGACTCGCGGTCAGGAGGGACCAAGTTCTCAGAAGAGAACGTTGCGATGGTGTATGGAATTTTATGCCGATTTGGGTTCCAGGAGATTCCGGGCTAAGTCCCGGTCAGGGTAAAACTCTCCCAAAGATGTCGCTGCATCTAGGAAAGTCTAATTTTCAACCCCAGCCCCAAAGTAAGTGTGTCTTTTGTGTTTCATTGTGTGTAAGCGAATTTATGCCGAATAAATTACAATTTATTTCTCTACCTTGTTTTGCTCAATGAATGATTCCGGTAAAAAGGTATAAATAACCTGGTCTCCCGTGACACTCAATGCTGCCATCTAAAACATTACGTAAAGAAGAAGGAGGAACCCGAGGGATTAGCAATACATTTCCATGCCATAGATAATATCACAAATCAAAGGAGGTGTCTTCTGTCCAGGTGATGAAAGATTGAAAGTACAGAAAGATTCTTATCACCACTATAGAGTGCAACACGATTTTAATCAGGTGGGAAAATATTTTTAGGTACTAGTAATGCAGTTTAAGAGGGAGAAAAAGAAGCAGAATGAGAAACTCTGAGTGCCTGGATTGCAGACAGAATGCTGCATTGCTCTACACACACATAAAATAAAAATGCATTTGCACAATGCTCTGTAATACATCACTAGCCCTGAAGCAATAAAAAGACAGCCATCTCTCTCACTCTGTGTGTGGCCATTAAGGGAACTACACTACTAAGGGACATACTGTATTAGTTTTGTCCTCTTTTCCCTGCAGATTTTCAGGGCTGAGTATACATTGCTGGTCCCAACTCAGTGTCAAGTTAACACAGACTCCCCTATCTCCATCAGTCCAAACTGCTCCTTCCCTCACCCAAAACTCACACTGAAGCACAAAGACCAAGCTGTTTACACATTCTGGAGCTTTTGCTGTTGCCATGGAAACCCAGTCAAATGCATCCTACTGGGATGAGCAAGTTCAAGATAATAATGCACACAGCTATAACAATCATACACACAGCTATAACAATCACACACACAGCTATAACAATCACACACACAGCTATAACAATCACACACACAGCTATACCAACCAAACACATGCACATACAGTAGATAAAACAACCAAACACACACAGCTATAACAACCAAACACACACACACACACACACACACACACACACACACACACACACACACACAGCTATAACAACCAAACACACGCACACAGCTATAACAACCAAACACACACCCTCAGCTATAACAACCAAACACACACAGCTATAACAACCAAACACAGACACAGATATAACAACAACCAAACACACAGACACAGATATAACAACCAAACACACACAGCTATAATAACCAAACAGACAGACACAGATATACTGTAACAACCAAACACTCACACACAACTCTAACAATCAAACAAACACCCAGTGTTGAATTTTAAAAAATGCCACCCGTTGGCACTTACAGTACCTAGAGTCACCCTCCTCCTCCAGCGCCGCTCTGTTCGTTACCCATAGCAAAGTGACGCCGTGTGACGTTGCCAGCCATGCATGCGTTATCGGCGCTTGCCTGCTGCTGGTGCTCATGCTTGATTGGCACTTGCCAGCCGCGCATGCACAAGTGCGTCCAGCAAGCGCCGATTGCTCATGGACACGAGCAGTCGGTAAGTGGCTATCGCGCGCATGTGCAGCTGGCAAGTGCCAATCACGCATGCGCGTTCGGCACGCGTCCCCAAATTCTGCTGCTCCTAAATTCTGCCGTCCTATCCCCAGGCCTATCGGGCCTAATGGGAAATCTGCCAGTGCACACACCGCTATACTAACCAAACACATGCACATACAGTAGATATAACAACCAAGCACTTGCACAGCTATCAGGGCCGCCAACAGGGGGAGAGAGCTAGGACAAGTGTCCCGGTGGCTGTGGCCGGGCCCAGCTTCTGCGTCCCGCTGTCAGGCCTCCGGCTGCTGCCTCTGCGCATGCCGTCCTCTCTCTCCCGCTGGAAGCTGGGTGCACCCGGAAGTCAGACTCAGCTTCCGGCATGCACTGGCAGGAAAGAGATGCCCGGCGTATAAAGAGGCAGTAGCTCAGAGCCGGTAGCAGGGGCCCGGCGGCAGCAACCAGAGGTAAGTGGTGGTGGTGAATTGTATTTGTGTGTGTGTAGATGCATTTATATTTGGGGGGTAATTGAATTTGTGGTTTGGGGTAATTGTTTTTTGGGGGCGTGGTGATGGTAATTGTATATGGGGGGGGATGGTAGTAATTTGTATCTGGGGGGTTGTGGTGGTGTTTGTATCTGGTGGGGGGGTGTTTGTATCTGGGGTGTGTGTAGTGTGTCTGTATATGGGGGGTGTAGTGGTGTCTGTATTGGGAGGGGGTATTGCGTGTCTATTGGGGGAGTTGTATGGGCAATGTAGGAGTGGGCTTTGTATGGGTATTGGGGGGAATTGCGTGTGTGGTCAGGAGAGGTGGGGGAACTAAGTGTGAGAAGGGAAGATTGAGGGAGCGGTTTTGAGTGAGAGGGGGTAATTGAGTGATAGCAGAGGGGGTAGGGAGAAGAGAGAGAGGGTGTTAAAGAGGGAGGGAGAAGAGTGAGAGACAGAGGGGAGGGAGAAATACAGGTGTGAAAGGGGAGAGCTCGCCGGGCTGCCGACACGGGGGGAGGGGGGGGCGAAGCTCTAGTCCTGGGCTCCAAGAGATGACGACAGCCCTGACAGCTATAACAACCAAACACACACACAGCTATATCAGCCAAACACTTGTACACAACAATAACAACCAAACACACACACACAGCTATAACAACCGAACATCCCTGTTTCTCTCCACATGCTACCCTCCTCACCAGCTTCTCTCCACATGCTACCCTCCTCAGCAGGTTCTACCACACATACTCCTCTGCAGCTAATGTCTGCCCTAGATGTTCCAATTCCACCACTCCTTCTCTCTCTCCCCCTCCCACCCCTCTCACCCCACCCCTCTCTCTACCCCCCCACCTTTCTCTCTGCCCCCCACATCTCTCCCCCCACATACCGCTCTCTCCCCCAAATATTTCTCTCTCCCCCACACCTCTCTCCCTCCCCCTCACCTCTCTCTCACGCCACACCTTTTTCCCTCCCCCCAACACCTCTCTCCCTCCCCCCCACCTCTCTCTCCCACCCACCTCTCTCTTCCCCCCCACCTCTCTCTTCCCCCCCACCTCTCTCCCTCCCACCACGCTTTCACATCCACCTCTCTCTCTCCCTCCACCTCTCTCTCCAACCTCTCTCCCCCACCTCTCTCCCCCACCTCTCTCTCCCACCTCTTTCCCCCCCACTTCTCTCTCTCCTCAGACCCCACACACCTATCTCTTTCCACCCCACAGCTCTCTCCACCCTCACACCTCTCTCCCCTCCTCCCACACCTTTCTCTTTCTCTCTCCCCCCTCTCTCTACCCCCACCTCTCTCTCTACCCCCACATCTTTCTCCCTCCCCCCACACACCTCTCTCCCTACACACCTCCCTCTCCCTCCCCCCGCACCTCTCTCCTCCACCAGGGCACTATCCAAGGGATATGATAGTGCCCTTGTGGAGGAGTCCATTTTGAAGGCAGCAGGATCAGATCGTAATGGTCTTCTTTTGGATTCCAAAAATAGACAACTGGTTCAAAGACCTGTCAAAAACAAAATGGACGGGCGTACTGTTTTTTCTACGAAATTTAGTGGGTCATCACGCCCTATGGAGACCATTATTAGACGGCATTGGCCGGTCCTTATGGGGGACCCGGTTCTATCTGCGGACCTGGAGTCTAGGCCGACTATTATCTATAGGAGGGCAGATAGTGTAAAAAATATGCTGGCCCCAACTAAAATTCGTACTGATTCATTATCTTCTTTTTTGAAACCATCAGGGAACTATAAGTGTGGTAGAGGGAGATGCATCACATGCACCTTCATTGATTGTAAAAAAGATTTTCGTCTTGCTCCAGGTAGTCTCCCCCTATTAGTTAAAGGATTTGTAAACTGTTTAACCACACATGTAGTTTACCTCTTGACATGTGGTTGCTTCTATTCTGTCGTGGACACTTGTTTCCTGATGCTCATCATGGCGGTACGCTGGAGTACTATTAGGGGACTTAACCGGACTTCCTATTGATTGCCTGGAGTGATCGGGTGATCGTGGTTGCCAGCACTAGTGTTGGCTGGCACCTCTTAGCCTCCGGTGGTGTTTTATGCACTTGCTGCAGTAGTGAGTATTGGCGGACATCTATCTCCCCCATTTACCCCGGGTGACTACACGAGTTCACCAAAAGATACCTTTATATGAATTGTTCAATTTTCTATCATTGTTTACTATGCATCTATTTTATTAAAATTATCCCATTCTACATCCTGGAAGTTATTGCACTAGGGGGTGTGCTTTTCTCCTTTTTTCTTTTTATATATATATATATATATATATATATATATATATATATATATATATATATATATATCTTGATATATCCCAAATTTTCCACCGGCATGGGTACCCACTGGTTGTGCAAATTGAACTTAATGCGTGCTTTGATTTAGCTCAGGGTTATCTTTTGTTAGAAGATTTGTGGATATACAGTATGCCAAATTTGAGCTGGAGGATCAGCATAGGTGTGGAGCAGGGTAACTAGGATCATAACAATAAGTGCCTGGGAAGTTGCACTGGGGAGATAGTAACCCTCCACAGAAAAGCATATAGCAAATGGAAATATTACTGTATGCACATTTGCATGTCTTAGACAGGTCTGCAACCCTGCTTTTCACCATTATCACCCGGCACACAGCGCTTCCACTGCAGCAAGGGATTCTGTGAAATGACATGCAAATGAGCACACAGTGCCACCTTTTGCTTCAAAACCATTTAACATGGTCCCCTATAAGCTTAAGCTTACTGCATTTCACAGCTTTGAGCACAGCCTGGGTTAAGATGCATAGCCAGTAAACCCACCCACAGACAACTGTTTCAACCTTAATGGCTCTCCTCAGTGTGGGGTTGGTTATACTGGCTTTGCAAAATGAAGCAGGGATAGGTTTTACCACACTTAATTAAGTTATGGTGGGTAAAAAAAGTGACAAAAACCCTCCACAGTAAAGCATACTGTATAGCAAATGTAAATATTACAGTATGCTCATTTGCATGTCTTAGACAGGTCTGCAACCCTGCCTTTCACCATTATCACCCAGCACACAGCGCTTCCACTGCAGCAAGGGATTCTGGGAAATGACATGCAAATGAGCACACAGTGAATATATATATATATATATATATATATATATATATTTGGGGTGGTAATCAGCTTAGCTACCCACCCAGTTAGATGGCTGGAGTAAAGGTTTAGATATTCTCCAAAGCAAAGTAGGCCTTTATTTTGTTTATTTTGAGTGTTTTGCCTTGTTAAAGGAGCAGGTGCAATAAAGACGGGATTTAATTTCACCCTAATCGGTCTCCATTAAATATACCTCTGCACACATCTCTTACATATGGTACAAGAAGTTGGGATGAGAGGTGGCCCTTGAATCTTCAAAGGGCCCCGGGAGACTGTCTGTGAATTTTTTTGTGCTTTTGCCTGCATACAGTTCTTGTAACAGCCTGATAAACAAAACAAAGAATCACGTGCAGCAGTGACCAGAATTATAGGGCTACACATCCAGGCAGAAAAGCTACACTGCACTGGAGGAAGCCACAACGCCACAGTTATAGACAGGGAGGACTGCCCCACCACTTGTGAGAAAGAAAAAAACATGGGATTTTGAAATGGCCGCCCAGCTGAAGTCAAATACAGACTCTGCAAGACTGGGGAAGAAAATGTGTTCCTGGTGTAAGCGCTTCATCCTGCTGGAGCGAGCTCGGGGGCGAGCGCGTCAGTGCATCAACTGCTGGTGCGGGCTCGGGGGGAGGGAGCGCGTCACACTGTTGGAGCGCACTCCTACTGTTGGAGCGTGCTCCTTCCCTACCAAGAAAGGGAAGTGAAGGGAAGGTGGAGGGGGCCGTCACGTGCCACACAGGGAGTCCCGGCAGGCCACATGCGGCCCGCGGGCCGTATGTTGTGCAGGCCTGGCATAGAGTGAAACGTGTGCAGTGGCTATGCCCTTACCCAGACAGCACTCCCAGGACAAGGTTAAGGACAAAGAAGGATCCGATGATGATGAGCGGGATGAAGTACAGCCAGTTCCAGGTGGCTCCTAAGGCATCATTGGTCTGAAAAGGAACAGGGAGAGTGTAAGTGAAGATGTGGGATGTACCTGTGTGCAAAAAATTAGTTTATTATCACAAAAAATGACTGATATAGCACATTTTCAAACTCTATTCACTCCACTTCCCTGTGTGGCCACCATGGAATTTGATATATAACGGTGCATCATTTGGAAATATCCCTTAGAACATTTCACACTTCCAAAGCTCAAGATTAACGACTCATGACCCTGGATCTTAAACTGCTACCTACTCCAATAAATACATTATGTAGCAGATATAATATGAAGACACTAATTCATATTTAGTAAACAATAGACTTGATTTGGCCCAAGGGTGCTACATACATGAGCAACGCTTAATACATGAGGCCCATTGTCTCTTTAAGTCATTCCTACTTGGTAGATAGTATATGTAGCTCCTAGTCCTCTTTACAATCATCCAAATCAATGAGTAATCTAGTGCAGGTTGGCTGTTGTCTTACCACTAGGTGACCTATCGTTCATGAGCTATTTATATCTGAAGTCCCTGTATTTTTGTGACATGAAGCTCCTAATAAGCGCTGCAGTAACCATGACATACAGCTGTTTTCACTGTTAAATACTGGTTCCCTCCATGGCAGGAAGCTGCCCTCTTCTTAAATAGTGACATTTCTCCATAACAAGGGGTCTCCTGGTGCAGGACTCTTGCAGTCTGTACTGGTTTGCAGTATTTTTAAACCCCTGTAACCTTTTCAGTTAACCTCCTATTTTTTCCCTATTTGTTCCTTAAATTTTAAAAGCAATGTTCAATTTTCTTGCGTTATTATCAGGAATTAAACCTATTATTTCTGTATAGTATATAACAGTATACCCATAAAGTTACTACACTTTCTTTTTTTTTTGTTTCAATTTATTTTTATTGTTTTAGAGAGACATAACAAATATATAGTCTTGGAATACATATGATGTTTTAACAGTGTCACTTGTCCATACAACAAAGAGCATTAACAGTTCGTCATCTGAAATAAAATAATTGATATAACACGCGTCTCTCATGAGCTTAACAAAGGAAAGAGAAGAATGTAGAAAAGAAGAAAAAGAAGGGTGGGAGGGGAGAAGGGGGGGGGGGGTAGGACGAGCCCATTTGTCTGGTATTTCTATATTTATTTATATGGGGTCCCTAGTTTCCTGGCCATATTTCCCAAATTTTGTGAAATTTGTCAGTTTTCTGGTTCAACTGTGCTGTGAGGAGCTCCATCATCTTTATTTCCCTTAGTCTCCGTAAGACAGTCTGCCTAGAAGGTGCATTTACCTTTTTCCAGGCAGCCGCAATAACACAGCGGGCAGCTGTCATTACATGAGTGATCATCTTACTTTCTGCCGTTCCTAATTCATCTATTGGTTTGGCCAGCACCATGGTCAGCGGTTCCACCTCAACCTCCACCCCCAAGTACTCTCTGATCAATCTTTGTATCATGACCCAGAATACCTGAATTTTTGGGCAACTCCACCAAATATGAACCATATCTCCTTTTTGCCCGCATCCCCTCCAGCACAAATCCGGGAACCCGGGGAAGATCTTAGCCAGCCTGCTCAGGGTTAGGTACCAATGAAATAGAATTTTATAAATATTCTCTTTGATAGTGGTACAGATTGACGTTTTTGCAGCTACCTCCCAAATGTCCTCCCAGTCTTCTCTATCGATCTCTGTATTCAAATCTTCTGCCCATTTGATCATATAGCTATGTTGGGAACAACCCGCTGATCGCGCCAGACCCAGATATATCTCCGAAATCAGCCCTTTACAGTAATATCCTTTCCTACACAGTCTTTCAAAATTTGTTAAATCTTTGAATGCCGAATCTTTGGAGACTGATTGCAGGTAATGCTTAATTTGGAGGTAACCAAACACTGGTATATTTATGATTTTGTGTTTCTTCTCCAGCGCCTGGAGTGGTAGAATTATACCGTTATCTACAAAGTCGTCAGCTACCATCAGCTTTAACGTCTTAAATTTATTGAGTCTCTGTGGGAGCCAGCCTGGGGAGAATTCAGGGTTATAGAATATAGGGGTTAGTAGTGTTGGACTGGCTGTCAGACCATATTTATTTTTATTTCTAGACCATATCCGCCATGTACATTTCATTGCTCCCAGTTTTAATGTTTCCAAGAAGGTCTCTCCTCCCCTCTCGGTCCACATAGCAGCCGGGAGAGAGAGAGGTCTTGTATAGGTAGACTCAAGTCCCACCCAGCAACTGGTGGCTGGATCATTGTTCCAAATTATTGCTTGTTTGAGTTGGGCCGCCAAATAGTATTTAATGATATCCGGGACTGCCAAGCCTCCGCAATCTTTTGGGGCTAGCATAATAGATCTAGCTACCCTGGGTCTTTTATTTTGCCAGATAAATTGGAAAATTCTGTTTTGTATGTTTTTAAGCTCCGGCATTGGAATATCTATAGGAAGAGTCTGGAAATAATACAGGAGCCTTGGTAGGATATTCATTTTGATCGTGGCTATTCTTCCTAACCAAGATATCTGGTATTCGTTCCAGCTCTGGAGGTCCTTTTTTAGCTTCTACACTTTCAACTGGTAAAACATTAAGGCAGACAAGGTTTATTAGGGCTACAGTAAAATGAGAGCAAGCTAAAGTATTACACGATTACCCTGTAATCACAACAGAGGAGAGATTATAATATTGTATATGTGGAATTAGATTATTGCACATATTGTTTCAAAATTTACCTGTAAAAGTTGAAGAGAAAAATAACACTTGAATTTTTTTTTAATTAAATAAATTCTCACGATCCTTATAATATAATATTAATAAAAAAATATTAAATAAGTATTATTTATTACACAGAATGCTTTTTACAAAACCTATATATCATGTTCAGTTTAATTTTCCTCAGTTCAGTTTCATATTCCAATAGAGTTACACTGGAATTTCCTAGCACTGTTATATGCAGAATTATGCAGGACGTCTTTTACAATGGCAGGTACTGATACTCCTTCATCACATGCAATTGCAAGAGCTCTCATTCATTCCTTCGAAATCCCCTTGTTAACAGTATTGAGGTACATGAATGCCCACGTCAGCCCAAAGGTCCATATGGGACCTGAAACGCTGTCTTTCCACTGTTCTTGGTTGTTGTTTTAAATGAAGAACTTCATTATGAACTTGTGAGTAGAGTTCTACTTTGTGTCTCTGTCTTGGCTGCACACGCAGAATTCTCCGCGCCTGAAACTGTTTCCCCACACTTTGGAATTGCAGCCCAGCCCAAGCCATCTATAACCATTCTAGTGCTATGACTGCCTCTGCAATGTATTGATCCCTTGTTCAGTATTGAACAGCTTAATTGTATACACAGTGAGTTGAGCCACCAAAAGCCGCTATATTTATTTATGAAGGCCTCCGCAATTGCTTCTTTTTTGTCTCACCTGAAAGCAGATCAGAGTATGTGCGATTCTCCCACTGAGTGGTGATACTTAGGAGATGTGTGCAGAGGTGAAAACCGGAGACCGTTTGGGGGAAAATAAATGTAGGCTTTTATTTCGTCAAACAGCCATAAAGAAAAACAGGCTTTTTCTCAGCCCCGATGCAGCAAAAACAGGGTAGCAAAATAAAGGTAAGGGCTTCTTAGGCCACGGTTCAGTTCCCCAGCGTATTGGAGTCCATATAGGCCTGTACTCCCTGGTGTCCCTAGGATACGGACGTGTGGTCTGAACACAGACCAGCGAGAGACCCAGAATGCAGGAAGATCCAGGCTTTTAAATCCCTCTAAGGGCAGATCCATACAGCCTTCGCTCGCGTGGAGGCGTGCGCCTGTGTGACGTCCCCCACGTGAAGCGGGTGCTTTTTTTTGTCCATGCTAGACGCGCCGTGGGGGGCGTGTCTAGGGGCGTCACGGAGCTGGTTCGCCCTCATTGGGCAAACTGCTCATGTAACCTGCCCGTCGCGCCGAGAAATCAGTTTCAACTGATTTCTCACACAACACGCGCACCCTCCTGCCGCCCGCGCGGTCTATGCCTTAATAGCGCCCAATCTGATCGCGCCTCACGCGGATGCCTCCGCGCGCTCTGCGCCAGCATGGATTTAGTCTAACGAGCCACTGTTCTCAGGCTGAGATTAACCAGCTCACTGCTGGACTCAGTAGCTATACATAAGTTTTCCCTGCATAGCTATTAGACAGGGAAATTACCCTGTCACAGGGACAAACACAGCCTGCCTCCTATCCAGGGGCAGAATTAATGTTAAAATAGTGTCACTGAGATTGATTGAAAGCAAATCTAAATGCATTAAATCTGGTGGCATAGCTCTTTCGGACTATTTTAGAAAACATTCCAAAATATCTATTTCTATAAAACAGAAAGGGAATCTTTCTAAAATATTTTTTTTATTTTAAGAGGAGACTGGAACTACAAGTGTGTGTCAATAAAACAATCATTTTGGTATGTTTAAATATAACCCTATGTTTAAATATAACAAAGATGTGGAACGCCGTACACCCTACTACCATCACACTTAAAGCATTGCGTATACCCAGTTTAGGATGTGTCACTCTCATTTTCATCACAATGACAGTTTTACACACACCAGTTGTTCCAGTGATTTTAATGTAAGCATCTTCTTGTCATGGTCAGCTTCTTACACCCATCATTCTGGCTCAGAAACGGAAGAATCCTCTTAAATGTCTGTGTCACCATTAACATGGAAAAGTTTACCTTAAACATTTCAATGGGAGCGCCTTCCTATAAGACTGGGTTAATTTCACATGCATTGGCACCTCATCAAAATTCAATGGATGCACCTAAAAATCTGAAATCTTACTGATAAGATATATGCTGAGAACTGAGCAGACATAAAAAAAATCCCTGGTGGTAACACCAGGGCTGTCTTGATGACGGTGCCATCGGTGCCACTGCACCGAGCTTACAGAGGTCCCGCACTCTTCCCCACAACGTTTCAACTGATTGCCGGGGGAGAGCGCAGGGCCTCTATATGCTCCGGCATCTCCTCCTGCTCCTCATCTCTGGCATCCTCTCCTTGTGATGACGGGTCGCCATGACAACGTGACGTCCCATGCTGACGCGTTGTCATGACAACGTGATGCTGCGACGGCACATGGCAATGCATTGCCATGACAACGCAACGTCATGACAATGCGATGTAGCTGGAGGAGATGAGGAGCAGGAGGGAGATGCCAGAGAAGGTGAGAGGCCCCAGGTTCCCCCCCAGCCCTGATCCCTGCCAAACTCCTGGCCGGCCCTAGATCAACTTTCAATATGTCCGGATTTTAGTGTGAGAAGCATATGCAAGAAGAACATGAGCAGTGTAAACACAAAGCATGGGCACAGAGTATACATAGGCTGTGACCGTACAATATGAATGCAGCAGGCATGAAGATCAGCTCATTGCCTGGGCACAGTCCTCACACTGCTCCTCTCCTTCTTTAAGTGCTGACACAGAGCATTGAGGCTCCTGATGACAAGCAGCATGGAAGCGCAGCTGCTCACAGCATATCTGACACTCTGGAGCCTCTGCCAACACACATTCAGTGGCCAATTACATGAATTAACTGGAGGAGGAAAGAAAGGGAGAAGGAGGGACTAAGGAGGTTTCAGAGATAATGTGTGACGAATTAGGACAAGCAGAGAAAGCCTGCCCCATTACTGAGGTACGTGGTGGTGATCTGGTTGGCGCCAACACACTCCACCCATGCACCTGTAAAGTATATAGAGAGTAAGTAAAGGATGTCAGGTATTGCTGAAGGAGGAACTAGATATACAAAGAAACAGTGGCAGAAATTCTAGAAGAAGGAGAGAAAGGCAGAGGCTGAGGATAAACTTAAATTAATATCACACCTCTCCCCTGTGTGGCCACTTCTTAGAAATTCGATGGTAGAAAATAATTGAACAGCAAAGCCAACACAAGATCAACACACACGCAAATTCACTGAAACCCAACATTCCATTATTATTATCCTTTTCTTATATCATGTTGCATAAAGCCTGCACATCTTTAACTATTTCTAATGCTTCATTTACATTGGGGCTTTTACCCGACCACTATCCTTGCTGCCGAAAAATAATTTGACATGTAGCAAACTAAAAGTTTGACCTGTCAAGAGGAAATTTGGCCCAAGTTCCCCCTGGCTTGGGTCCTCTGGTTCAGTTTGAGCCCCTTCAATTCCTGAAACATTCACATGTGATACCCATGGCTAGTGCTTGAAGAGTGTGATAATAAAGACCCAAAATAAATAATAAAATAAAAGAAGCAACAATAAATATTTTGTCATATAGATCCTTTATGGAGGCAAAACACAGGTACAGTTTTTTTCCTCTTAACATATTCGACTTGAAACCACTGAGGTATAACTATTTCGTCCATTTTTCCTCATGTAAAAAATTAGAGACGTGCACTTAACCCCGTGTTTTGGTTTTGGTTCTAAAAATATTTCCGTGTTTTGGTTTTGCCAAAACTCATCAATAGGTTTTGGATTATGGAGAAATTGCTAAAAGTCATAACATCATGTCATCTGTATGTAAGTAATTAGGCCTTTGGCAAACTATTTAGCAAAACTATTATTAACAATAATAAAAAATGGGGTTTATGTATTTTTCCATGTCCGGAAAAGAACAGAATGAGGTAAAACAAAGACGGACAAGATTATTTAGAAAGACCATTCCAATGTAACAGAACATGTTGGTGACAGAGTGCATAAAGGATACTATTATCGTTTTGGCCTTGAGCACTCGCTCTTTCATGCAGCAGAAAATTGTGGCAGCAGTTACAATACTCTATGTACAGTATATAATATTGTCACAGGGCCCTCCCTCCCACCCTTCTGTCACAGATAAAACAGTTAGGACATATATACAAAACAAGCCAAGCTCTGTATCCACATGGGTGTTACGTCGGTGGCTGGCAATGATGTAGAAGTGCGGGTTTGTTTGGGACCCACCAAAATGTGAAAATAGTAAAAAAAATAACTAATGAAATTATGCCACTGGCAAAGTTAGCAACTGGCATTGACGATTATGGCGGTGGTGTGGGTGCTGGTGGTGGTAGTGACATGCTATGGGCACGATGGCAGCTTAGGCCCCAGCAGCAGCGTAGCTTGTGGAAGTCTCATTCTCAGGCTCTCTCCTGCTGCCGTGGCAGTAGTTACTAAACCCTATTATGCAGGTACAAATCACAAAAGTTACAAATACGTATAAGGTTTTCATAGAGGAAAAAAAAAAACAAGGGAGGATGTCTTTCGTCTGCCCCACATTTTGTGTCAGAGATGAAACAGTTAGGACATGCATACAGAACAAGCCAAGCACTGTACCCACATACATGTCAGGTCTGTGGCTGGCAATGCTGTACATGTGCGGGCTTGTTTGGGTCTTCACAAAAGTACCACGACCACAATGCCACTTTGGTAGAAATGTAATGAGTGGTATGGCTAACACTCTCTGAACTCGCTTCCCTTGTTGTTAATTCAAATGGTTGGGTTAGATTTGTTGAAGGAAGAATGAAGGGCACCAGGAACTTTTATAGTACAAACAGGAGCTTTATTAACAGCCGGCAATATTTCTCTTCACACTTTGTCACACTTGACTCTTCTTCTCTAGGTACCCCCATCTTAATACTCTAAGGAGGTACTTGTATGGCTTCTTTCTCTTTGGATTAGATGAATTGACCCTCTTCTGTGTAGCATCTAACATGTCCCATTGCTAGTGAGCCCTTGGAGGCATTGGAGGCATTGGCCGACATTCTATCTCCCGTTATCAATACCCTGGTACTGTACACTGACTGCTATGTCTGGGCAGACTGGGTCCGAGTTTGGGCCTCCTGATTGGGCCGATTCGACTATACCCTAAAGTTCCTATTTGGCAAACACCTTTTGGGTATAGGCGTCCTCGTATCTGAACAAATGGGTACATCATGGCCATTGCTAGGGATGCTATTTGAGTAGGGCACTTTCCCAAACTATTAAACAATAAACGGGGACAGATCAATTCTAGTACACATCTATACGGTAACATATTTACATTATTAACAGTGAGGCTCCTCCAACTGTCACTCCCTGGAGCTAGGGTTGCCGGACGTCCAGTATATACGGAATTGTTCCTTATTTCATTGATTTGTCCCGTTGTCCCGGAAAGGTCTGTTGGGAGGCATCATTGTCCTGTATTTTAATGCCTTGACATGAAATAACTGAACTTAAAATGACTGTAATGAAATGAGTGATAAAAACGTAATAGATTTCTACCTTTTCCGATAGATGTTACCTTACTAATTTATTAAAATAATAAAGTTAGGACACTGCCTGGTCATCTCATAATACCAGGACATGACATAAGTGTTACTTTTTCTCTTCACCGCTACTTGTTAGTTCAGTGCGCTTCTTTCCCCGTCCTGCCAAGCGCAGAGATGCTAAAAAGCAAAGAAAATAGCGGTCGAGGGGGAGATACCATTTAGCTCAAAGCATTTGCAAATAATTCATCTCTCATTATGATGTCACACTTTCATACTGGATTTTGGCGTCCCATATTCTAAAAACGTAACTCTGGTAACCCTAACCTGGAACCTAGTTCTAGAACCTTGAGACTGGCTATATATACCCGCGATTGTGAAACATCAAGCATACAATGGGCATGGCCTTTTTTCTGCCAGGTCACTCTATAGTATAGTCTATACCATGTGAGCCCAAACAGTTAAACCGTTAAACCCATTAACCCCTTACACTAAATAGTACTTCCTAGGGAGGCTACACTTACATAGTATAATCTCTTCTGAATTATTCAATTGGAAAGATATATTTTATCTCCATCCCTTTAGTCATATTTTAATCACTAAAACTTTTTTTCAGGTAATAGCTTACTGTGTGTGTCAGTATTATTGAATCAGTATGATTCTTCCCCCTTTATTCTCCTCTCTTTTTGATAGATTGATGTCAAGGTTTACATTCTTGGATATTGATCTTTGTGCTATGCACTTTATTCTATTTACTCCAGATTATCAACAGTCTTGTGCTGGAGATAACCATTGTAAATTGTTGTTTATCTTTGAGGACTTTGCAGCCCCTGTTCTCCTGGCACTTTATTAATAGCTGGGTCTGATATAAATATTATATATTCGGAATGCTGGTCCAAGATTATAGTTAGACATTTTGACCGTTCCAATCGTTTCTAGTTACCTCTCTTCAACCCCCCTCTCCCGAGAACCATGCAGCAGGGACCAAAATTAAAGAGGCAATCCAAGTAGGCTTTTGTTTTCTTTTCTTTATAACAGGATTGAAGCAGGGGGTCTCCGGAACTGAACCCCATTAATTTCAGCTCGAGGGACCACCTGCTTCCAGAGATACTTACCTCTGTATTGGGTGCCACTCCAGGGTTCATGCTATGGTTGCTTGTCAAAGCTCCCGTGCCCCGCGGGCCAATAGGAAGCCGTGACATCATCCGGTGCAGCTTCCCATGTAATGAGGACGCTTTAAAATGCAGAACTCTGCAGAGATACCGGCACCCCCTCCGGAGGTAAGTATCTCCGGAAGCAGGGAGTCCTGGAGCTGAAATAAATGGGGTTCAGCTCCGGAGACCCCTTGCTTCAAACCTCTATTAAAAAAAAAACCCTAAAAAAAAATGCATGGATTTTTCCTTTAAGTAAAAAATACAAGTATGCTGGTTAACTTGAGCTTCGGAAAGAGACCCGAGAGGCACCAGACCCCCGCAGCACATGTGCATGGGGGATGACCAACTTTACAGGATATGCAGGGGATGTTTACCATTGGGCCTCCCAAGGTCAGAAAAATAACCCCTCTGCATCCTTATTAACGTCAATCACTCAACGTGATTGTTTGAGGTTTTCTTCCTGGTACCCTGTCTCCCTACGTGTGAGCCAAGGAGGACAGTCTGGTCTATAATTCTCCTATCCTGGCTAGCAAGCACTTTGCTTGAGCCAGGCTTTCAGGCAAAACATGGCCATAGAGACTTCCCAGTCAAAGTTCCCTAAAACAAAAAAAATCTGCAACAAAAAAAGACACACGCACCTTTAATCCCACCTGTTACACTGGCGACACACTTTATTCGAGCTCGGCTAGTCACACGAATTCGGGTATACCCGGGTGTATTGAGGTTTGTGACTGTTTTCTGCCCGAGTGCATTGGGTTATTTTCCAGGCAGGGATTGAAGCATTTTATTCCCGCTGGCTGCAATACTGCACAGTATATATATATATACTGCATTACAATTCATGAATTTATGCCATCTGGTAGACACGCGAAGCATTGCAGCCTATTAAATCCTAATCATTATCATTTAACAGATCAGCCGCCCGTCAGCCAGGCATGAACCCAGGCTGGGAAGGCAAACGCAACGGGGCTTGTCAGAGGTGAGGAGCGGCGCATTCCAGGTATCTGCCAGGTACATACTGGGTATTTGCTCGAATAAAGTGTGTCGGTGCAGTAGGTAGGACAGAAAAACACTGACCAGGAGGAGGGACAGGATCATTATATACTGTAGAAAGTCATCCAGAAATCAACCTTCTGCCCTACCAAGAGGGAGGAGCTATACGGTTAACCGCACGTGTGTGTGATGCCGTAGGACGCGGAAGAAATATATACATTATATATACACACACCACACACACACACATATATATCTGTTGAGTAAAACTGCTATTTACAAGGATTGCCTCCTGCCGGACTCCACGGGTGAAATTAAGAAAGCATTTATATAGGCATATTAAAAAAAATTGTATTGTTGGAGATAAAGGGTCCCATGTATCAATTGAAGGATTGAAGTTCATATTTCCTTCCTATATTAAAATGCAAAAAAGCACCCTTACTTCTAATTTCAGCTCCGGGGACCCCCTGGTTACCGAGATACTTAACAGTGAAGTTGCTGCCGGTTACTTACCGGTTGTTTAAATGCCCGTGTCACGTAGACCAATAAGAAGCCGCGATGGATGATGTCGCAGCTGCCTATTGGTCTGCTTAACATGGGAGATTTAAACACCATTTTCTTTCCATGTTACCTAAGTGGTGTCTAATGGAATAGCACAGTTTAGTAAATATTGACAGGAACCTTTGTCTGTTATTTCGTTTAACTACTAAAGATCCAAAGATCAGTGTCCAAGTGGGTTAGTAGGACTTGTCAAAGGCCACTCGGGAACGAATGCCTCTCTTCTGTTAGTAAAATTGGACAAATGTAATCTTAGGTTGGGTGGGAAATACTGATCCAACTGGGATTACCCTTTAAGTGCTGGATGGTTGGAATGGAAAATTTGGATCCTCGCTTTCGATCTCATAACATTTTTGGTAGCTTGATCAAGGCACTTTTGTACTGTATTTGCAACTGGGTATGATGATTCAATTCCGTCTTTTTGTATTACAGATGTAGCAGATGTTATTGCACCCTAACGTGAAATGTATCATCGTCTTAACGTGCGCAGCATTGAAGACAAATGCGTTTTAGATGCTATATTCTGCATTAACGGAGGCAATAACGTTGACTACATTTGTGTCTGAAAGAAGAATGGAGTGTGTGGTTCACCTATGCGTAGCCAACAAGGATTAATCCCTTCAGTGCCGGAGGGGCCAGCAAGGCATTGCAAAATAAAACTTGAACGAGCTGGCAAACCGAACTGAAGACTAATCTCCAAACCTTCCTCCGATTGGCAGTATTCTTCACAGGTAAATAAACTGAGCCAGTGCAGCTAAGAATTCCACATACATCTCTTGGGAATCTTTTACAGTCAAGGATTTTTCTCTCACGTTGTCGGCTGCAGCGTGAGGAGAATGTGAACAAGACCGAGAGCTGCCTACACGCAGACTCTCAGAACAAAGGATTTACACTCAGAGAGGAGATGCAGAGAGCAACACTAAATACATTCATCTGGAACAGAGACAAGCAAGCAAACACAAAGCGCAACACAGGCATTGGCATGATTATCATCACACATACACTACACTCTGGTCTGTCCTCGCCAAGCTTTTGCTTCACCCAGCGTTCTTCATGATGTGTTAGTTATATAGAGCTGCACTTGTCATTAGGATGTATGCATACATCAGTATGATGACAAGTGCAGTGCTGCATAAATGATCTTATTCCTCTTCATGCTGAGACACACACAAAACTATTACTACCTAGGGCAGGAGCAGCCACAGTTACCGCTGATGAACACTGCACCTGTTTAGGAAAGTACAGCTGGCGCAGCACAATCATTTTAGGTGCTGATAGGCTCATGCCGTTTCCACGTCCCACTCCTTACATCGCTCATCGTTTACAATACAGGCACCATGAATCCTGACCATGCACAGCGTCAAAATCTACTGTGACGCTTGAGGCACATAGAAAGATTAAACAGATCATATTCCAAGAGAACAAGATTGCTGCTGATTTTATGACTTAATCTGAGCCTTCTACTGTTGCTACCAATATACAACATTTGAATCAGATTCAAGACGTTAAATAAAACTTTATTAAAGCATCTTCAATAAATTAGATTAATATAGTACATGCAGTAAAACAATCATTCTTGTTCAGCAATAAACCTGGGAAAGAAAACCCAGATTGATGTGGTCTATGTCCCACGGTAGTTATCTTAAACCAAGATCACCTGGTTTATTTCTCTGGCATCATAAAAAAAATAATCTATTTATTTTTGAATCACACACCACCTGCATTAATCCATTCAGCCAGAGATCAAGCCAACAGGACAGTTTAAAGAACCGCCAGATTCCTAGTGAAATCTTTATATATCTTGTGGCAACATACAGTAATGTGTTCATTTAGAACAACAGTTTGGTAGAATTTGTACCCAGCGATGGTACTTTGGTGGGTAGCTTTCTCACCGGTTTGTATAACCCAACAACCATTTTTATTGCAGTTGATCAAACTCCTAGTGATGCATATAATCAACCGCTGTCGCGCTTTTCTTCAATTACTATAGCATTTCAACCAAGATTTCAACCAAGCGGAAAAACACTCGAACCTGTTATTATTGTGTCAAAAATGAGATTAACTTCGTAATACAGCAGTATAGGTAATTATGATTTAACTTCGCAATTGGCAAACCTTATAAACGTAGAATATTTGAAGGATATCACCAGTTGTTGTGTTATCACACTTTCTCTCATAACATGGTACTTACATTGTACAGCACTGTGGTCCAGCCCTCCATGGTTATACACTGGAAGACGGTCAACACCGCAAACAGGATGTTATCAAACTGAGTGATTCCATCGTTGGGTCCAATCCATTCCCTGCACTCGTACCCAACCGGGCAGCGTGGCACTCCACATGGGTGAGGGGGATCCATTGGCTCCACGTCCCCTACTGAGATAGCATAAAAACACAGATATATCAGAAGTGGAAAATCAGCACATACCCCTTTGGCCCTAGTAAGTTAAATTCTGTAATAAATCCTCCATTGCCTTATCACCCTGCAGAACTGGGGTTTAAAGATTTGAATGTTATTCTATAATGAATATCCATGTTGAGATAACAGATGGCATATTATCTGGGAACAGCTATATATACAGCTCAACCCCGTTATAACGCGATCCGTTACAACGCGAATCCGCTTATAATGCGATGCAAGCGTGGCTCCCTATTTTCGTATTTATGAATACTTTACAACACGATTATTGGTATCTTAAATACTTTACTGTACAATGCATACAATTGTACATTATTTCTAACGCGATCCGTTTATAACGCGATGTGGTTCTTTGGACCCCAAGCACAGCGTTATAAGGGGGTTGAGAGATATATATATAGCTATATAGATACAGCTGAACCCCATTATAACGCGGTCCTTGGGGGCCACAGAATGAGACCGCGTTATAACTGGGATCGCGTTCAAATTTTGGAGCATGAGGGCATCTAGATCTCTCTCCTCTTTGCTGTCAGCTCTCTCCTCAAAATGGAGGTTTTCAAATCTTGGGAGCCACGCTCAGACCGCGTTATAAGCGGATTCGCGTTATGGATTCACGTTATAAGCGGATTCGCTTTGTAGCGGATCGCGGTGTTGTGTGTGTGTTAATAAAACATGACTGGCGAAAGCTGCACAAAATCACACTCACAAGTGTAGGTATATACTGTATATTGTATTAGATTACCTGATCTCAGGTAGGGGGTCAGCAGGCTGTGCTTGAACTGGAGTCCCAGGGTTCAGATGGAAGTAGTACGTGATGAAGCCTCACCAATGTTATCCTTCAACCCTAATGGCCTTGCTCAAGGTCAGCCCAGATCTACTACACACTGGGGGGGATGTGGGAGGCACCACAGGGTCACTTGTTATGCAGATAAATTGACCTGCTATTCAGCGTTCAAAGCAGTCTCTAGATGCAGGCAAGCGAGCAGTTTTTCTCCCTCCATGTGGTTTCCTCAAGCTCCATGTGTTGGGGTAGGAGCTTAGCGAGATGTGACGAAATGACGTACCTACATACATGTGCAATAGCAATGACCCTTACGGGTTTTGTCACAATGTTAGCCACTTCCTCACCCATTGGCTGGCCCCGATTGTACGTGTGCGCAGCAGTGTAAATCCATGTCCCCTGCGCATACATCTGGCAGCCATTCCCATAATATATATGGTTTGTTTGTTTTTTCACCCCTGAGGAAGTCACGTAGGTTCATTCCTATTGGACACCATTGTAGCTACGTCAGCTTGGCACATCTCGCTTAGCTCCTCCCCCATGACATGAATCTTGAAGAAACCGCATGGAGATAGAAACACTGCTCGCTTGCCTGCATCTGGACAGTACTGTGAGCGCTTAAAAGTGGGTCGACTTATCAGCACAACCAGTGTGTCCCGGTGGTATGTCTGGCATACCCCCACTGTGAACTAGATCTGGGCTGGCCTTGAGTAAGGGCTTTACGGATGCAGGATCACATTGTTAAGGCTTCATCACATTCTACTTCCACTCTGCACACTGGGACTACTGCAGGGTGGAACTCTAGTTCAAGCACAGCCTGCTGACCCCCTACCTGAGATCAGGTAATCTATTCTAATGCAATATATCTACCTACACTTTGGAGAAAGCTACATGAAATCGCACTCACATCATGTTTTATTAAATTGAATTACGCTGTGGAGCATGTGCTTCTGTTCTTTGTTTTATAGATTTCTTATTGGAATTGGTTGATCCTATAGGAAGAAGCTATGACTCCAGAGATTTTTCCAGCTCCATCTGCTCTATATACTTTATAACATTCCCTGGCTCTGTGACTTTATGAGACTTTAATTATACACACTCATTTATATGATTGCTCACTCTTCTAAATTTGTGATTGTTTTAGCACTGATAATTCACTTTTTGTTTTTATATATATATATATATATAGGCAGGTCTGCAACCCCGCCTTTCACCATTATCACCCAGCACACAGCACTTCCACTGCAGCAAGGGATTCTGGGAAATGACATGCAAATGAGCACACAGTGCCACTTTTTGCTTCAAAAAAAATGTTATACATGGTTCCCTATAGGCTTAAGCTTGCTGCACGGTCACAGCTTTGAGCACAGCCAGGGTTAAGGTGCATACCAAGAAAACCCACCCACAGACAGCTGTTTCGACCTTAATGGGTCTCATCAGTGTGGGGTTGGTTAACTGGCTATGCAATGAAGCGAAAGGATATATATATATATATAATATACTAAATATACTGTATATAGATGTAGCAAATCCTATCACCATCAGTGCCACAGTAGTCGTGGCATCAAAGGATTAACGCTCAGGGGGTCCCATTCAGACACTGGGGACATTTGCTTGTTTGTCCATGGTGCTGGGGACAGTAAATCTTACTGTGTGTGTGTGTGTGTGTGTGTGTGTGTGTGTGTGTGTGTGTGTGTGTGTGTGTGTGTGTGTGTGTGTGTGTGTGTGTGTGTGTGTGTGTATATAAAGGGTTTAATACTTATATGGTTGCTAAAGTCATCATACCTGAGTGGTTGCTGTAACAGGCCTTGTGCAGTTTGCCACTATAAAACTCAAGGCCGATGATTGCGAACATGAGGATTGCAAAGAAAAGCAGCAACCCGATCTGAAGCAGAGGGATCATCGCCTTCATTATGGACTTCAATACAATCTGTAAACCTGCAGGAGATGAACAAAATTACCAGAACTCCCTCCTACTGTCTCTGTACGTTCTCCCTCCCTACCAATTAGACTGTAAGCTCCTCGGGGCAGGGACTCCTCTTCCGAAATGTTACTTTTATGTCTAAAGCACTTATTCCCATGATCTGTTATTTATATTATCTGTTATTTATTTGATTACCACATGTATTACTACTGTGAAGCGCTATGTACACTAATGGTGCTATATAAATAAAGACATACAATACAATACAATACAAAATACAGTCGATGATGAGAGAGCGACAACAGTAAAGAAGGTCCTTGCCAGAGACAAAGCCAAAAGTGTTGAATGGACAAGAGGTGAGGGCAGGGAATGGGACAGAAGAAAACAGTGCCATTTACAACGTGGCTTTAGTGGTTACCAGGCGGAAATATAACAAATGATTGAATGGTCACTTCAGAACAATAATGACTACTTCAGCTTTGTAACGAGTCTTCTACTGTATGAGGAAGAGAAATCAAGGAGGCAAAGAGATCAGAAGTATGAAGGAAACATATAAAATAAGGACAAATGTAGCTATATATCAAGCTGCAAGACAGCATTCTGTTGGTAAAAGGACTGTAATGGGGTTATTTATTTAACTGTGATAGTGTCCACCGTGGCACAGAAAACTCCCACTGAAATATAAACTGGGAGAATATATGTGGATACTGCACTCTGCTTGATATGCAGGCAGTCTTCGGTTATGCAACGGAATCCGTTCTGGGAGTAGCGTTGGATAGTGAAACCGTTGTAAAGTGAGTCCCCAGTTAATCAGTGGTGGTGAGCGTTGGATAACGCATTCAGTCGTCAGATAACGCATTCTGGCGTCGAAAAACAGCCCATAGGGTTGCATTGTAAAGCGTTGGATATGCCATTCGTTGTAAAGTGAAACGTTGGATAGCGAGGACTACCTGTACACTACTGAAAGACATGAGAGCAAATGTTTACAATTTAACTAGAGCAGTCATTTTTTTGTAAAGATAAAGAGACAAATCTTACTTGGAATCCCAGAGACCAGCTTGAGAGGCCTGAGAACACGCACTGCCCGTAAAGTACGCAGGTCCACATGGGTGTTAAAGTGAGTTCCAGCCGTGGCCAGGATACTGCAATCAAACCAAAAGAGTACACAAGATATAATACAGATCAGAGAAGGTGATGTGAAAGATGTAATATGAGATTCATCAAGGGCCAATATGGGTTAGCGCAACCGATCCAGCGATAACTCCCATTGACTTACATGGGAGTTAACACTGGATTGGGTGCAGTAACCCGCATTGGTGCTTCATGAATCGGCTCTACAGTATCCAGTTGCTATGGAAACTGAATAAAGCATACCATTAAAAGAAGGGACGTATCACACTCTATCCACACTACACACTCAAGCACTTGACCCAAGAAGGACAGGGATGAGAGAAAGGAGAGAGAGGAAAAAGAAACGTAAAGGGCGAGATGTATCAAAACAAAATTGATGCAGAATGAGTCATTTTCCTTTTGCATCCGTATAGAAATGCCATTTCTCAAAAGTTTTGCGCTATGTGCGTTAGCTTGTGATTTTGGGGGGTGTCAATGGGGGGGAGTTAGGGAAGCATTCCAAGACGCACACATTATAATGCGATGTATCAAACTCTGCGTCTCCGTGCACCATTTTTTTTATCTTGTATTAGCATTAAAAAAAAATTGCCGTAATCTTTATGGCCAACAATTTATGACAAATGTAAGAAACACAATGTGAAATGCGTCAAAAAAAAAAAAAATCTATTTGCACTTCCTTTATTTTGATACATCTCTCCTAAAGTCTATAATATAGAATGGATAAACGGGACAAAACAAATTGGGCGAGTGAAGCACTGGAAATAATTGGAAGGAAGGCGATGTAAACAGATATACAGTAAGAGGTAAATAGAGGGGAAACCACACACAATGATGGCAGAAGGAATTTGGGAAATGACAGATACTGGGGTTAGGGGAAAGAGAAATAGCTGGAGTGAACCCAGCAATCCACAAACCAAGAAAATTGGACCATTGTTAAACCAATTTCTTTAATTACAGGTTAGAACTGCTCTCCCTGCTGTGAATCTAGCAAGCTCTGCTATTAGCAATCTAACATTCCCTTCCCATCCCAGCCCCCAACAACCACTCCATCTCTTTCCTTGACAATGCCCATTAGTAAGCTTCATTTGTAGCTGCTGTTTTTTTTAAAATAATACAGAATTAATTCCCCCGGCTATGCCTCTAAAGTATATATTAAGTATCATGAATACAGAGGACTATTACTGCTAAGTGCTGACCACTGACTGGCCCAGACATGGTCAGTACTCCAGAGCCACACATACTGTACATATTAGAGGAGGGTGGTTCTCCCTTTGACCTTGCATGCTAAAGGACTTATTCTATATCCATCGAATGGCCCGATCGGGCTGTTTTTGGTCCAAATTCCGCATTGACGTTAATAGGGAATTTCATCAGAAAATGGCTGGATCAGCCATTGTGGCGAATACGGAATAAGCCCCTAAATGTGCTATTACCAATAAACTGATTACTATAGGTACTAGTTTTCATGCCAATGTGTCAGTCAAGGAAATTGATGGACATAATAATCTGCTTGTCTTTTGAGTTTGGACCTTCTCCCAAAGCATGCACCTTTACCAATTCTTGTCAAGGCAGTTATAACACAGAGGAAAGACGAGCATGAATTCCCAAACTGTAGCTGTCAACATCTAAATGCTTGAGGTTGCTGCTGTGAACAAGTATGGTTCACGTCCAAAGACAGAAACTCGCACCACATGTGGGGCAACATATCTGTACATTCCGCACCAAGACCGTAAGGATGCTCCTGTCTGTGTGCCTATATACCAGCATTGGGTAATATCCATCCCTATAATGTTAACATCTGGTTCACAACATATCTCCATTGGTAGTCTAGTAGTAAGTAGGCAGAACTAAGGCCGCGCTTATAGTCCCGGCGACGTGACGTCGCGTCAAAACAAATGTATTGCATCTGTCGCGTGCGCTTATAGTAGGAGCGACGGCTTGGTCACGATCGCTGGAAGTCACTTCAATTTGATTTTTTCAGCGACTGCAGTGTCACGTCAGCGTAGCAGACGCCGTCACTATAAGCCCGGCCAAACACGAGCTGTTATCTGCAGCTACTCAATTCTCATGGACCATAAACAAGACTCCAATAGTTACTGCACCAGAGTGAGGCCATTTGCAGTTGTTGAAGACAAAGATGCTGTTACTTACACTGCAACTTAACTGAATGTGGCCAAGTAAGTGGCAATGTAGCTTTAACTGGTTTGTTAGTAAAAAGACTGCAAAGTATTGTAAAATACTAACATTTGGTCTTAATTAAAATGTAAACCCCTAAAGTTAACTCCTTCTCTGCCACTATGCCAATCTCTTACCCCTGGCTTTAGCACCAGAAGTGCTGGCAAGTGCCTGATAAAAATGTACTTGCAAAGAGAAGACTTATTATATTATTGTATTTTAACAGCTGTGCCCAGGCTGCGAATGTGCTAATTATTTTCTTGGCTCTATCTCAAAGCTTTCAGCTCACACCTCCGAGTGTAACATTTGTACACCCTGTCCGATCTCATCAACTTAAACGAAAAGACAAAAAAGGTGACTTAAGGCAACATTAAAACATTCCGATGAGATACTAAGTGGCCACCCAATTTCTTGGCTACTCTGTGACGCTCCTTTGCTCACTAGCATAGGATGATGTAATGCATTGGGAAACGATTTAGAGGATTTGTTGGTCCTGATGACCATGTGAAACTTCTTGTTTTTTAAGCATAGATTAAGAAATAAGTACATTGACCCCTGTTATGGTGAAACCCTGTGTGGCAGGTTCATGGAGGGAATTTGCTATAAACAAGTGAATCGAATGTCGGTGTGGTGAAAATATTGAACTGGGCTATAAATAGTTAGATCTTTGTTCACATGTCCAAGCTTTGGGACTCATCCACGAACAGTGGAAGATGTATTTCTCTTAGTAATCCCATTGACGTAAATGATCATATCTGGTATGGTAAAGCACCTATAATTGTTAGACTCCACCTGTGTGAGTTTGGTAATGATTTAATTAATTGTCACATTTTTTTAAAAAGATTTTATTAACTAAGCGTTAACACAAAAGTGAATAGTGTTGACACTCTTCTCCTCCTTGTGACATTCAAGGTGCAAACATACAAGGACCAATGAGAACTAATGGCAGTGGCATGTGTCATAAATGAAATATAGATGCTTGACACCGTTAAACCTCCCCAACAAAACAAACGGTAGTACTTAGTACATAAGTATAAGCATGTTTAAATGCTTTTTTTATTTTAATGTAATAACTCCATAGTAACCAAATGCTTACAATGTATTTTTTTTTTTTTTTTAACCTAATGTCTTTCTGTTAAAACTGCTTATAAATCCTTGTATATTCAGGCACATTTTAATAGAATTTGGTTTGTTGTTGTTTTGTGTAAACTAATTATGCTACTATCATTAGATAAAGGGAAATTACAAGAGATATGCGATCAAAACAGAATTACATAGGATCGGAAGTATCTAATACTGTACTGTACAAAAAAATGTTACTCCATGGATGATTAAGTATTTCTAAGAAAGCCAATTACATTGATAGGTTGTTTAAAATGCATTTTCCTGACCCCTTAAGCAGAGTTGATGAAATGCTTACATCCTGGTCATGCTGTCGGCTCTTTTTTTCCGAGCGTGTTATGGAATTAACCCCTGCATGGATTACAAGACCATTCAGCACTAATTGGACAAAATGCAAAACAGGGATTTAATGAAGGAAAAAGTCCCCAGGGCTGCATAGTCTTTTGGGCAGTCACTTTTTCTCTGAGCAATGAATAAACGAACTCCCCCCCAAACCCCCTCTCCTTACCCTGTTGGAGTGAATGAGAAGTGACATCCCATTAGATTAGAAGCAACTAAAGGCACTGCCTTGTTATTTAGTGCAGTTCGCTACATCTTGACACCCAGGGTGGGAGACTGGGCCTCAGATAAGGAGCTGGATTTTTTCCTACACACAACTGAAAACGATTGCCCAAGACAAACGGCTCTGGGGTTTGTTCTCGGAAATGTTATCACTTGTACACTAGGAGCAATGACAATCTTATAACACATGAAGGGTCCACCGACACTCTATAGATGTGTTGGAAGCTCCTCTGACAACGAACATCAGAGCGCCACAGCCCCTCTGAACATCACGTGATTGCGGCATCACTGGGATCCCATCTCTTCCGTTCCTTTTTTTCAGCCAGATCGCGTTCCGTGCTCAAGGTGAGTGCAGGACTCGATCTCACCTAGAAGAATAGCTGAAAACCAATGACTTTGACACCAAGTCATAGGGCCCCTGGAGTGCCAGACCTCATGACATAGTAGCTACGTCATGGGGCTCTTGTAGGGCCCATATCACTGCTTTTTGTGAAAGTTATAATAACAATGTTTTAGTATATAGTGCCCTGAAAGTGACATGTTGATAACAATCCTGGATGGACAGCATTGCACCCCTTTAATGGAGAGATTGCATACTTTTCCTAGAGCTGCCGAACACTCAAGCTTGTGGTCTTTTTCTCCGTGGGTTTTCTAAAGCGTTTTGCAGTGGAGTAATAACCTCTACTGGATGATTATCATAGATTAATGTTGCACGTGACCATGTGGGACCTACGAAGTCTAATATCTATCACATACTGCACTGTACAGCTAATTGATGAACAGTTACACATAAAGTTTAACATGTTGGTCCTTATTCAAAAAACTGTGCTAGTGGTTTGCTATGGCCCTGATTCACTAAACTCTGTTAGGCCAGTCAACGTGATGATAACCTCCGTGTGAGTTAATATCAGGTTAATAGCACAGCAGTATTCACTAAGGACAATAGTGTATCGTTAATGCTATGCTCTTGACATAAAAACATGGCTTAACAAACAGATGTTAGTAATAATGAGGTGCAAATAAATAGCAAATAAGGTGATGCATTATCACCCCCAATTTAGCAAACTCTATTAAGGGGGGGAAATAACATTACATTCATTAAGTCAGAGCTAAACCTGGCGTTACTCCCATCCAAACCCTGCAGTAGGGCTTTTGCAGTGTCTGGATGGGTGTAACTCAAGAGTTAGCTATGATTTAACGAACATGGCGCTATTTCTGGTGTAATTTCCCTGTCCTGTCTCCACTCCAGCAAAAGACCTGTTTCAGTGCTTTAAGTTTAACGCCAAAACGCCTGCAGTAGGGCTTTTGCAGTGTCTGGATGGGTGTAACTCAAGAGTTAGCTATGATTTAATGAACCTGGCGCTATTTCTGGTGTTATTTCCCTGTCCTGTCTCCACTCCAGCAAAAGACCTGTTTCAGTGCTTTAAGTTTAACGCCAAAACATACACAATGACACGTTATGTAAGGTAATGCAAGTTGACATCACGTTAACACATTGATAACGTGACACTTATCCAAAGCTAATAATGTGCTCAATTTTGACTGTTATTGTTGCAAATAATTAGCTTTAAAGTCAGGGAACATAACCTCTGTTCCTGTTTTAGGTAACATCGCGTTATTTGTCCTGATATAGCAATTTCAGTCTTTTTAAATGAATACTGTAGGTAGTCAGGTGTCTTATTGCATAGTGCCACTTAGTAAATATGGCCCAGAGTGCTTTGTTGAATCATTCTGTGTCTAGTACTGGTGACTCCTCCCGTCCCTACCCATTTCCATTGAAGTTAATGTGGCCAAGCATAACATACTGTATCATTGTAGCAGCACTCTTACAGAGAAGGGATTCATTCATACTGTACGTCCCTACCCCCTTACCAGCAACCCCTTTCTTCTTGCCATTATCCCCTTGCACTCTTTCAATGAGGTGACTGAATATTACACATACACATCCTGTACTAGTGACATATGGCACATAAATCATTAACACAGAATATTAATGAATTATTCATCCAAACCAAGGACCAAACACTTTGCTAATTGTCCTGAAAAGAGAGCAAGAGAGAGAGAGAGAGAGAGAGAGAGAGAGAGAGAGAGAGAGAGAGAGAGAGAGAGAGAGAGAAGAGATTTAGAGAGAGAAATTAAGTGAGCGAAAGAGATGTAAAGCACCTTGAGTTTAATTATCATCCCTTCCAGTACTTGTATATCATGATTAGTGTGGTAGTACTAGACAGAAACGAGTCAACAATGCATTCTGGGCCATATTTACTAAACAGTGCTATGCTATAACACACCTAATGACCTATTCACATGACTGGGCTGTGGGAGGTCTAATGGTATAGCATCATTATGTATTGCTGACTCTTCAGCCAAAGGGGTTAAATCATCTATTGTGGCTTTGTAGTGTCCTGCGTGACCACGAGGATTTAAATACCAGAAAGTACAGGCACTACCTTTACTGGTATGTATCCTGGACTCCCTGTTTTAAGTTTTTATAGTTTCAGAAATACTTTCTTCAAATTTATTTTTAGCTACCTAATTATAGATTACAATGATGCTCATTGATTCCAAGAGGCACTGCAATGGTTATCTCTTGTCACCCATTGTATCTCGTACTGCTCCTTCCCATTTAACCAGTTTGGACAGCGTTAATTTCATCAAGAAAGTACAGACATAGCTTGAAAAACCTGGAACTTGTCACCTTCTCGTACCCCTCTGCATTTTTGGTGGTTGAGTCTGTGAGCAGCTGGAAGCAATCACTTCATGTCAGGACTTTCTTTGATATGAAACCACACAAGTTTCCCCAAAGGTGGCTCCTCAAAGAGGTCTCCCCCCCATGCTCCCCCCTTTACTGCTCCTGTCTCAACTTTCTACGACAACTCAGGAAAGAGATTTTGGAAACATTGTACAGTAGGTAACTCAATGGAAACATCAGCTCATTGCACAGCAGTAGCCAGGAAGACAAGTAACATTTTAAGAATAATCTAAAAAGCTTCCGACAATAACATAGCAAATGTCTAAAACAATTGTCTACCCAACTGGTCATCTCATTAGGAATAAGCTGGAGAAAATGCAAAGAAGGCAACAAGAATTATACAAAATGTATGGAGCATTCACCTTATAATGAAAGACTAACATGATGAGGGTCAATATTTAATAAGCAGGTCTGTTCCTTCTATGACCGGAAGTCAATGGATGGCAAGGAGGCTTTCGGCACTGGTTGGTGTCTTGAAGAACAGCACTGCTTACTAAATACTGTATAGCCCCAGGTTTTTTAGCGGAGAAAAAAAAGGCGTCTAAGGGGAAAGATAATAGAATTGTACATAATTTTAAATGGTGTCGAGAGAATCCATAAGGAACTGGTATTCACCAACTCGCATATTACATGGACCAGGGGACAAGCACTGACCAGTTTAAAAAGAGCACTAGATCTAGAGTATTCATGGGTAAATGCAAACTAGCTGTATGGACATGTCTATATACAGGGAGTGAGTGGTGCTCTAGGCTGAACTGATCCAGTAGCTTCCACTGTGGGAGACAGGATACTTTGCTTGATTAACTATTGTGTAACCCAGTATTGGCAGTTCTTATCAACCTCTAATGAACCTTAATATACCTACATTTTCTTATCTTTTTCGTGTCTGAACCCATGACAAATTTTAGAACTCTAAAAGACAAGGAAATACCAAAGTGGTACTTAAACCGCAACAAATTATAACTCACAAGCAGTGTGGATTTGAAAAAAAAATGGTTTCAAAATCAAAATTCACAGGTAAACTGGCATTGCAAAGAATAGGTCTACATTTTATCAATAGCTAAGTTAATAGAAAAACATATATAAAGCTGATTATAAACTAAAATGATAAAATAATTACCAGTGGTGGAAGTGATTTAAAAAGAAGTGGTCGGGCGCCTGATTTTAAAAAAGATCTGCATTTATCAAACTCTGCAGCAAAGCAGTTTGGATTGTATTTTAGAGATTGTATTTTTTGAGCAAAATATAGGTTGTGAAAAAGGAAGAGACAGAGAGTTTTGTTTTCTTAAAATAGATCCTGTTTGCTTTTAAAAAAAAATTAACGTGTGATATTGTCTTTTTGTAAATAAAAAAAGTTGTGGAACTCTAGGTGTGAAAATAAAAACAGTACCAGTAGTTATGAAATGTGCTACTGTACTTTACACATCTGTAAGACATACTGTAACAGCTGCTGTGTACTATGAGATTACAATACTGGGCTATGTTTGCAACACATAGAATATGTACAGTAGAGGCAACTCTTATTCTAACAAAAACCAGTGGCAATTCCCCAAAAGACCCAGGAAACAACCAGGTAGATTCTGAATACATGCCTTAAACTTTCCTTAAACTAGCCCCAGCATTTCTGCATTGATTAATGGCCTATCAGATTAACAGCGGGGGTCCCTGGCAGTCCCATTCAAACTGAATTGGACTGCCAGGGATCCCTGCTGTGTTAATCCTATGGGTCATTAGTCAATGCAGAAATGCCTTAAACGTGTCTCAAACTAGCCCAGAACATACCCAGCACATACCCAGCACATACCCAGAATGTAACCCAGCTAGTTTACAGCAAATGTTAGAATAAACGTTGCCTCTACTGTACTTCCTGTCTTATTGAATGCTATCCACAAATAGTTCAGTCCTTTCACTCTGCATAGAGATGTGCAAACTTTTCACATGAGGACCTGAACCATGTGAAATTGACCTTTTTTCATCACCAATAAATCTACAGATCGGTCAGGGTTTACAGGCGATTGGCCAGGCATTAAGTCAATGTGCATTGCAATTTCATTTAATATGCTTATTTGCTAAATTCTCAGAAATCCCTAGATTCCCGTAATGTAGAGTCTATAAGTAGGGTAAACACACCATGTTTCGCTCGCTGTCTGGCGATATTTCACAGAAAGCTTACTCATTTGGCAACAATGCTAGACCTTTGAGTCTTGGCCAAAGGTCTGAATCAAATTTGAGAGAAAACCGGCTTCAAATTTCACGAATACATTTTGGACAGTTTCACACATCTCTAATGCTGCACATTATTTAGCTAAACTGTTGGTAGTTAGTTAGTTACCCCTTGAATATTGTATAGCATGGAAGGTATTGTGTTGGTGTGCAGAACACGAAGCGGTGATGAGCAGAGAGCTTATCCCTTCTGTTCCAGTTCCCATGGTTTCAGCACAGAATGTGTAAGGACAGCTGATTGTCTACAGCAATGGTGCTGAAATCCAGTCCTCAAGGTCCCCCAACAGGTCAGGTTTTATGGATATTCCAGCTTCAGTACAGCTGGCTGAGCCATCCGTGCTGAAGCAGGGATATCCTGAAAACCTGACCTGTTGAGGGGTCTTGAGGACTCGGAGTTGAGCACCACTGGTCTACAGTATGTGAGACCGTGTATGTAAACAAACCCTGCCTCGCATGACTAGAAGCATCATGTTCGCTACCATGCGTAACCATCTGAGGCACACCCTTCAAATCTAATACCTTAACAATACTGTACTTATTTTCAATGTGCATTTATTCCAAATTGTGGTAAAAAATAATAATATTCTTCCAACAAGGTTTATTCGCTGCAAACTGGGACAATACGAATGCAAAAAATCATCACCAAACAATCCTTTTGAAAAGAACAGGGATTTGTTTCTTTGATATATGTTGTATTGTTTTTGCACCACATGCGTGGCCTGGAAAATGTGATAAATATTGTAGCCCTATAGTGCACATCTGTTTTTCACTGGTGTAGCTGAATTACTGCACTTCTAGGTAAAAATGCAGAAGCTGTTCTAAGAAACATGGGGGAATAAAGCCCTGGGGTTTGTCATTAAATTGCTGCTAACAGAGGCATGTTGATCATAAATCTTTTAGCATCAATGTATCAGGGAACTTTGGTTTGCATCTTACTTGCTCTGAGTGCTTCAGATTACAATTTGTAGAGCGGCATTGGGGAGAAATTAAGTAATAGTTAAAAAGCTGTTACCTCTTGTTTTTTTTAACTAGGTTTGAAGCTGTGGGTCTTGGAGCAGCACCGAGTTGATTTATTGGGAACACCTGCTTCCCAAGATACATCTGATTCGTCTGCTGGTAGCAGCTCCAGCTGGGTACAGAAAGAGTCGCGCTCTCCTTTGTCTCCGCTGACTCCCCTTCTCTTCTCCTTGGGAACTTCAACTGCCATATTGATGATTTTTGCACTAGTAAACACTCGCCACCTCTTCTCTGTCTTTGACTCTACTCAGACCACCATTTCTTACCTGTATTTTCTTCCTCAATTTCACCTCAGGACTTTGCTGACTATTTCAAGACAAAGGTGGATTCAATTCATCAAGGCATCCCCTCTGTATCCTCCTCACATTCGACACCTCTCCCCAACTCTCCTCCTGCCTTCCTTGAATCATTTACCCTCTGTCACGGAGGAGGAAGTGTTGCTACTGATCTTGTCTTCCCCCCTCTACCACTTGCCCTCTTCACCTCATTCCCTCCCATCTCCTCAAACCTCTTGATCCTACTCTAATCCCTAATCCCTACTCTAATCCCCACACATATTTTCAACTCCTCCTTCTATTCTGCTACCTATCCCTCCTTCTTCAAGCATTCAGTTATATCCTTACTCAAAAACACAAAACTTGACCTTTGTCTCTCTAATTATCTCCCTGTCTCCCTCCTGCCTTTTGCCTCTAAACTTTTTAAATGTCTTTCCATCTCCTCTTGCTTGCTCCATTTTCTCACCACCTATTTCCTCCTAGATCCTCTAAAATCTCACCGAAACAGCCCTCACCAAAATAAGTAATGACCTCCATGATGCCAAAGACAAAGGTAATTACATGCTGCTCATATTACTCGACCTCTCTGCAGCATTTGATACTGTGAACCACCCTCTTCTCTTTCACATTCACATTCTCCATACTATTGGTTTCCGTAACAGAGCTCTATCTTGGATTTCCCCTTACCTCTCACATCGTACGTTCAGTGTCTTGTTTGCTAACACCTCCTCCATTGATTTCTCTGTGGGCGTACCCCAGGGGTTTGTCTTGGGAACACTTCTCTTTTCACTTTACATATTATCTCTAGGTGACTTTATCACATCAATGGGTTAAAATATCACCTCTTCTGATGATACACAAATTTACCTTTCAACCCTTAACCTTACACCTGCGGTACAGACAAACGTCTCTGATTGTCTCTCTACTATATTATCCTGGATAGCCCTCTGCTTACTCAAATTTAACATGTCAAAGATGGATCTCCTCATACTTCCTCCCAAGTCTGGCCCTACTGCTCCCTTCTACATTACTGTTGGCAGTACTATCATACACCCAGTATCACAAGCACGCTGACTAGGTGTCACATTTGACTCCTCCCTTACATTCTCCTATCACATTGACAAAGTAGCTAAAGCCTCCTGCTGTCTAGGCTCTCACCTGTCTCCTCTACAATCTATCCTAAACGGTGCTGCTAGAATCACGTTACTCTCTGCTAAATCTGTCTCAGCGCCTGTCCTGATGAAATCCCTTCAAATATAGAAGTACATGCACACCGCTAATAGGTGCTGGAGGGGGGTACTTATCTGCCGGTGCACTGTGTCCAGGAAGGTCCAGACATACCAAAGGTAATCAGCAAGGAAATGGAAGCAGGCACACGGTCTTTCTGAGGGTGCAATTTATTGTGCCACCAAAAGGTCCAACGTTTCGTCAAAAATTGCCTTTATCAAGGAGAGGACCTGCTTCCATTTCGTTGCTGATGAAATCCCTTTCCTGGCTTCCTATCAAATCCCGTATTAAACACAAAATTCTCCTCCTCACTTTTACAGCTTTACACTCTTCTGCTCCTCCATACATCTCAGCCCTAATTTCTCGCTCTACACACCTGCCTCCCTCTTGCGTTCTGCTCAAGGATGTTTTCTGTCTACCCCTTCTGTATCTAAAGCCCTCTACTGCCTAGAACCATTCTCACTCACTGCTCCACACCTCTGGAATGCCCTTCCCCTCAATATCCAACTAGCACCCTATCCTTCTTTAGGACCTTCCTTAAAACACACCTTTTTAACGAAGCATACTGCATGGATAGCTCTGCTGGTTGATACTATAGATCTCATATGCACTGGCCCCTTGCAGATGCACCTACCAGAACACCCTCCTTTGTCCCTGTACCCCCATTTAACACTTATTGTAAGCTCTTAGGGGCAGGGACTCTTTTTCCTATTGTTTTATGTCTGAGGTGCTTATTCCCATTATGTGTTATAATATTATGTCACGTGTATTACTGCTGTTAAGTGCTATGTACCTTGATGGCACTATATAATTAAAGAAATATATACACATACATACATAGGCCCTGCTAGCCAATAGGAAGCCACAATGTCATCCCTTACAGTTTCCTGCTGGCCGGCGTGACACATGTTTTTAAACAGAAGTGAGATACTGGCATCGCCTTCAGATGTAAGTATCTTGGGGAGCTGGTGGTCCCCGGAACTAAAATGAATGTGGTTCAGTTCCAGAATCCCCCTGCTTCCCACCTATGGAATATATATTATTATTATTTTAAGAGATGCATATGTTGATAAGATGTATTAATTGCTGCACTACTGTCAATTGTATCTTCTCAACATCAACAAATCTGACTGGCTTAAACTGGCAACAAACCGGATTATTAATTTACTACATTTGACACAAATTGGAAATACATTTGTTACGCTGTATGTGTCAGAACACTTTTCTCTATCTTTGCACACAGACCCCATTGTATGTATTTGCTGTGGATCCCATTAAAGACAGATATTGAATGTTATATATTTAGAATTCAATTTGTCACTCCACTATGCATACAAAAAATATATATCTATATATTATAATAATAAAGTTGTATCAATCTGTTTATTAGGTATACCATAGAGAAAAGTTGTGTGTTTATTCCTAGGCTCTTACTCCTGCATAACTTGCCGAATGCCATCATTTCCAAAATGCAGACTCCTATTCATTTATCTCTGCAGTGCTGGCTCTATCCCCTCTTTTATTTATCTGTTGCTGGATCGTGTTCATTCGCACATTAATTCACCTAGTTTAGGCGCTTGTGGGATAAACATTAATTTACCTCTTGTAGGCTATTGTTCATTTTTTTGCCATCACTTCCCATGATGAAAGAGAGCTCGCACTGAATAAATGAATGGGAACTGGCACCAGGGGAAGGAATCACTGAATGGGTAACTAGTAACTACATCAGCTGAGAGATTCAGCACTGTGACACAGGACAGCGAATGAGAAACAACTGATGTCACTTTTTACTTCACTTGAGAATAACAGAAGTGTGGCATTGAAGTGTACAGTACACAAAAAACGTTCTTGCCATCTTTAGAAGATGATTTGCTAAAATATCTTGACATCTGTCCAGGGTACAAAGTTGCAATTTGCAAAAGTGTGTATATTAGATCATCTTAGATCGCCCTGCCAAAAATCTGCAAAAATCCATTAAGCCTTTTTTTTATTTTTTTTAAATTATCCTTTACTGTAATATAGCATAATTGATCCCAAATTCTACTGGGAATAAGCCAACAGAAAATATATGGCTGAACTCTTTCATTGCCACACGGTAATGGCCCTTGAGTAGCGGTCAACATTGAAGGCCATATTCGCTAAGTGGTGCTAATCAGTAAGGCACCTTATAGCTTATCTAAGAGAATGTGTAACAAGTGTCTTTATGTCTTCGAATTGCTTGTTAAATGTGGCCCTGAATGCCACAAAGAAACCACAACATCGCCAATACTACAAAGCCAGACAATCTACATACAAGAGCAGATCTGTTACTGCACTGCGAGGCACATTAAAGGTGTGATCCTTGACTTCTGGGCTGGCCCCTTTCAGCTGGCTAATTATAGCGGATATATAGTAGCTTGAGCCATTTCTAAATGCTTAAAGCCCATGAGACTAATTGGAGACTACAACCTGTACAAATTAATTAAAAAATCCTCTTTTTCCTGCCTTGATACAGTTTTCTTAGCTTCTCCAGTAGTGCTACCCTGCCCTGGGATATCCTGATTGTAAGAGATGTGTGCAGAGGTATATTTAATGGAGACCAATTAGGGTGAAATTAAATCCCGGCTTTATTGCGCCTGTTCCTTTAAGAAGGCAAAACATACAAAAACAAACAGAATAAAGGCCTACTCCACTTTGGAGAATAACTAAAACTTTACTCCAGCCCTTTCTAACTGGGTTGGTAGCTAAGCTATATTATGTATATATATATTATGTCTATATATATAATTGACAGTGATGATTGGGAGGATATTTGGGAGTTCGCTGCAAAAACCTCCATATGTACTATTATTAAAGAAAACATTTACAAGATTTTATTTTACTGGTACCTCACTCAAAGCCGATTGAAACAAATCTACCCTCTGGTATCTGGCCTGTGTTGGAGGGGCTGCAGGCAAAGAGGTGATATGGTGCTTATTTGATGGAAATGCCCGGCGATATGGAAATATTGGATTACCGTCCAAACTATTATTAAAGATATAACAGACTTATCCATCCCCTTGGACTCCCTGATTTTTCTGTTGGCAAAGCCAGTTGAAGATATTGGACGCCCTATGAGACAGCTGATATCATTTATTTTGATGGTGGCTAGATGTGCCGTGGTGGCCTCTTGGATGAAGATAGCCCCCCCCCCTTCTAGATAAACTATTGAGAAAAGAATAAATGAGTTTTATAAAACATGGGCGCCATGGTTGGGGCAGTGATCTGAGCTAAATTGAACTGAAGAATTATGACAGCTAAGGATAAAGCTACCAATATGATGCAAACTGAAAGGGTGGTTCACCCCAAGTTTAAAATTGAGCCGAAGCCAAGTAAATTGAGTTATCGAGCTACACTTTTTTAAAACAAAAAGATTCCCCAAAATAGGAGAATTTTGTCTGAAGCTAAATGGGTCGGCGCTGGCGGGGGCAGGTGAACCCCCTCCCATCTCCCTCTCCCCCTCCAACTTTCTTTTCTTTCTTCTTCTCTCCTTGTCCTTTCCATAGGACACTAACTGGACAATGCCAGTTGGTCCTTGTCGCCACCTGGCAGGAAATCAACACACCTATCCAAATGTGTTCAGATATAGCCATGATTTTGATTTGGTGTTATTATAAACTACCCACTGGTTTCTCTACTTCTCTATTGCCACTGAAAGTAATAACTGTATGTTGTTTTTACCAATGTCTTTGGAAGTTGTTTACTTTCTGTTTATCCAATAAAAATATTTTTAAAAAAAAGAAAGTGAAGAGCAGTAAGATCAGCCCACGCCATATAAATAAATTCTCTCAATCTGTCATACTTTATGCACTACCAAGGTAAACATGCTAAAATCCTCAATCCTTTGGCTTTTAAGCCTCTATTTCCTTCAGGAGATAGGGGGAAATTTAGACGTACTGTAGGTAGGTCAATATATTATTGATAAAAATGGTCTGGAACTAAATGTGGTTATGAAGTGCTAAAGAAGAGGATAGGTAACATGTACAGGGAAGAGTAGGTAAAGCGGAAGTAAAGCGTTAAGAGGAATTCTCTATACTGTACCTTCAATAGATATACAAAAATAATCCCAAACGTGGGTTGGTATAGTGCTGCTCTTATACAGATGGGTTTCCAGACAATTACTTATCACCCAGGGAGGATGTACAGAATAACAGGCATGAGGGCATATTTGTCCTAGAGCTCAATCATTAAAACAAGTGTATGGCGGATAACATGCACAGAAAAAGCAGTCTGATGCTCCACATTTGTTAAAAATAAATTATTTATTTATAGCTCTTAAAACCATATGGAATCGTTTTTTTCGCATCTGCAATTAAAGATTTTTACATTCGACCAAAACTTGGGTTGGGAGAACTGCACTTCCCAGTAGTATTTGCCAGACACCCATTTTCTGTGCTGCATCTTTTTGTTCCAATGTGGATCCACCTTCTGCATTTCAGGAGCTTCAACACAAGCTTAACCTCTACTAATTAAAGCAACTCTTTATCATTATAGCACTTAGTCTTCTTACTTTTACTCTCAACCATCTGTACTTGACTATTACTATTGCTTTCATGCTCTATGCTTTCTCATAAATACAACACATCTCCGGCATTTGCCTATAACACTCTAGTTCAGTGATTTTCAACCTTGGTTCCGCAGCCATCGGGGGGGGGGAGGGGGAGAGTTGGGGACAACTCCCCATGCTGTCCCAGGCCTGGCAGGCACCCCACATTAGCAGTGACCCGGCGGCTCCCGGGCTAAGCAGCAGCAGCAGTCGCCTGGTCACTGTTATTCTGTGTCAGTGTCAGTGAGAGTGTCTGTGTCAGTGAGTGTCTGTGAGAGTGTCCGCGTCTGTGAGAGTGTCCACGTCTGTGAGAGTATCCGCGTCTGTGAGAGTGTCCGCGTCTGTGAGAGTGTCCGCGTCTGTGAGAGTGTCCGCGTCTGTGATTGTCAGTGAAAAAAAAAAGGAGAGTGTCAGTGTCTGTGAGAGTGACCATGTCTGTGAGAATGTCAGTGTCTGTGAGAGTGTCAGTATCTGTATGAGGGTCAGTGTTTGTGAGTGTCAGTGTCTGGGAGAGGGCCAGTGTCTTTGAGAGTGTCAGTGAGAATGACAGTTAGTGTGTGTCTCAGTGAGTGTCTGTGAGTCAGTGTCTGTGAGTCAGAGTGCCTGTGAGTCAGAGTGCCTGTGAGTCAGAGTATCTCTGAGTCAGTGTCATTGTTTGTGAGTCAGAGTGTCTGTGTCTGAGTCAGAGAGGGGAGAGTGTGAGAGGGAGCGAAAGGGGGAGTGTGACGGGGAAAGTGACAGGGGCAAACGGTGGGGGGGAGGGAGAGATGGGGGCGATGGGGGGAGGGGAGAGATGGGGGTGACGGGGGAGAGAGATGGGGGGAAGAGACGGGGCAACGGAGGAGGCTAGAGGTGGGGGGCAAGGGTTGGGGTTCTCTAGAATTTTAAAATCGAATTCTGGGGTTCCCTAACCGAACAAAGGTTTAAAACCAATGCTTTAGTTTGTCTCAACCCCTACTGCTTCCACTGCAAACGTAGTCAGACTTGCAGGAATTATGTTCTACAACCCTGCCTTCCAAATGTGCTCAGTATGCTGTACAACTCCTTTCCCAACACTGGGGGAGATTTGGGGACTGTGAGGGTAAAAGTACCAACTTAATAAATTGTGGGTTTTGCCTTTAACTCCATTCCTTCTACTGTGGTTTGCAGAAATCTGGTTGGAATGTGTTGAAGGCCTGTACAGTGGTGAAGGGGTTAAAGTGGCTTTACCTCTTGTTTTTTTTTTTTAAATAATATTTTTTTTACTGTGTTTTAAGCAGTCTCTATTGCTGAACCATGTTGATTTCCACTTACGGGGACCCCCTGCTTCCCAAGATAATTCCATCTGAAGGCGGTGCTGGTAGCAGCTCCAGCTGGGCACAGAAAAAGTCTGTTTAAAGGCCCCGTGTCCCGCAGGCCAATAGAAAGCCGCAACGTCATCCTGTGTGGCTTCCTATTGGCCACATAGAGCAGGACTTTTAAACATAAGTGAGATCACCTTGAGATGTATGTATCTTGGAGAGTAGGGGGATCATCTCCTGCTTTCCCATGTGTCTATATTTATTTTAAGGCATAGCTCCCTTAATATGTATTTAGGAGCATTGTTTGCAATGTATACTTAATGCTGTCTTTGACCTGCTTGCATTGGCAGAAAATAGGAGCAATAATAATTCTCAAATAGTCTTTTTTTAAAGACTACATCTAGATTGGTTGAGCATAATGAATTTTGGCACTTATGTTTTTTCCATTGCTTTATATGGTTGCCTTATCTTTGCACTGATACTTCCTGACATATCGTGGGACTCATTAACTACTGTGGGGCCTTTGTACTAAGCGCCGATAAGCCCTTGGCTATCTGCTAAGGAAATGAAGCTGCTTTAATGTAAATTTTATTAATAGTGTGCGGGAGCAGGGGGTCCCCTGAGCTGAACCGCTTTGATTTCTGCCTCAGGGACCCAATGCTTCCCGAGTTACAGGTCCCGGAATGGGGCATCGGGTGCCAGTATCGCCACCATTTTTAAATCGTCCACGTCACGTGACCGTGGGATTTAAATACTGGAGGAGATACCGACACCCCATACCAGGGCCTGTAACTCAGGAAGCAGCGGGTTCCCGTGGCTGAAATCAATGTGGTTCATCTCAGGAGACCCCCTGCTCCTGCACACTATTAATAAAAATGACTTTAAAGCTGCTTCACTACCATGGCGGATAGCCACAACGGTAACAAATTTGTTACTTGGGTTTTAATACTAGTGTATTGTACCAGGGTGTCTCCAGAGCAGAATCGCGTTGATTTGAGGTCCGGGGGCCCCCTGCTTCCCGAGATACAGGCCCCGTTATGGAGTGCCTGGTATCTACTACGCATTTAAATGTCCCACATCACGTGACCGTGGGAATAAAAAGCATAGGAGATACCGGTACCCCATAACGGGGCCTTTATCTCGGGAAGCAGAGGGACCCCGGACCTCAAATCAACGAGATTCTGCTCCGGAGACCCCCTACTACAATACACTAGCATTACATTTTATATTAAAAACTTTTGATCTATTTCGAGATTTGCGCAGGGAGAGGCGGCTCTCTCTCTCTCTGCAGCAGAAAGAAATCGCCGGGTGAGCCCTTTTCAGAGGGGCGATCACCACGTCGCCAGCTACTCGCCAGTTTTGTCAATGTTGCTATCACAGGTATTCGAGGCTTTCTGCATACCGTGATAGTAACGCTGTAAAAACTGGCGATTTAAACTGTCCGGTGTTTTTTTCCCCCCCGGCGCTTAGTGCATAGGCCCCTGTATGTTCTATATTTCAAACACATAACCACCAAAGCACTTTATGCGGATACGGTACGTATGTGACATACCATTGTTTGCCTAGATGAACTATAACTGACCCACAGTTAGCCTTTTCGTAAAGACATTTCTAAAGACATGACTTTCTGGTTTTCGTCTGCTCCTGCGTCCTCTTACTCGTGACTGAATTAACCTCCATTGTTAGCAATGTGGTTATTTCATTTCTCAAGGCACGGGTCTGTGATATAAAAGAATAAGGCATCCCCCGTTCTGCAAGAGAAGAAAAACATTTCTTCTCTCCTCAGTGGATACATTTGCATTGCAGCAATTTGTGTGAAATGAGAGATGGTAAAAATGCTTTTAGAACATTTTAACCAAATAAGTGGAGAAGGTAAAAGCTGTTGAAGAAAAGCAGAATTACAGTGCTACGCTCTCCCTGCAGCTCTCTGCGGGAGAAAATACATGATGAATGATATAACAGTCACACTGAGGTACAGTAACATAAAGCAGAGCAATGTCTTACAGACGCGGGAACCTGTGTAAGGACTTGTGGGTTTTTTGGTCAGCGAGTAACAACTCTCCTATGAGTCAGTGGTGTGCGATGCAGGCAGTGCACACAAAGTCTTGTTATGGTGTCGTTATTAAACACACAATAGAGCATCTGTAATAAACTCGGAGAGAACAACGTGGGAGCGGCCTACACATCCTTCATCCCGCGGCAGAAGATATTGCAAATTAGACAAAGATAGAGGGAGAGAGAGGGAGAGACTGCCCCTTATTAAATATTCAGTGAGGCCATCTACCCACCATTCATGTGTTCAAGCTCCACTCATTTAAGGGGAAGGCAGTCTCATAATATATTGAAAAGGGGCCTTAGAGGAAGAGAGGAAAGGGAGGAATAGTCAGCACGGTAAATACACATCTAGCCGTTTTAATTGGTCCCGCTTAGTGGGACATGTTGTGATATTTTGCTCCAACACTGCCACTGAATCCTGTCCTATCCTGCGTTCTAACGACATATGACGTGTTATCTAGGGAAATAATAAATTCTGTTACATCTATAGGTTTATTTGGGTCATAGATATATCATGTCATTATATTCATATCATATTTTATATCATAAAATGTCTCATTGGGTGTCTGTTTCACTTTTAGCCTCAATAGCGATTTGTCTCCCGCTAAGTCAACCTCTTTCAACCTCTTTCCTTTTGGTCATTCCTTATCGAACTCCAGGAATTGTAACTCATTTAGGATGCAGAGTTAGAATTGTGCAGGCCTGCTTGGCATGTATGTGTATATATACGCTATATGTGTATATATACGGTATATATATATATATGTATGTATATATATATATATGTATGTGTGTATATATACGGTATATATATTGTGACAAACGGCTTACTCCGGGGCTCCGTCGTTTGTCCGGGACTGTTTAGAACACGGTCTTTTAGGGTAGGTTAAATGATGAGGCGTCACGTACTGTTCCTTTAAACAGGCTATGCCTGGTTTATTCAGTCCCAGGCACTGAGACTGCCACAGTGCATACAACAGAAAACAGATCAAAACAAAAGCTGCTCACCTGAGCGATAACTTAACTTAGATATCCCTGACTCAGGGTTGGAAGTGGCTTTTCCACTTCCAACATCAAAACACGGTACTTTTGCAGTCTTACACAAATGAACAGAAAGATTGAACCTGTTTGGGGAAGAGGCTTCTCCCCTCTGTAGTTCAGCAGCCTTCCAGCCTCCTGGCTCTTGTGGGGAGACCAGAGCAAACAGGAAATCAGTCTTTCATACCTGATTCCTAATTAGCATGACAGGTGACAGAAATCAGGCAGCAGACAAACTCTGGTCTGGATCTCTCATCCCTCAGTTCCAGCGCTTGCCAAACTGTGGGATGGAGTGTATGTATTATAAGGCTGCACTCCCAGGCCAAACAGGATAGAAACTGTCTAGTATCCTGGGAGCCCTATATACGGAATTTATTACCATCCCCTGGTTTCTGTCACATATCCTCCCCCCCAGCTCAGACCTCGAGGGATGAGCGACCATGGATATTAGGGAGTGCATCCTTGACAACCCGTCAGCATTGCCATGTTTGTGCCCTGACCTGTGTTCCACAGAAAATTTAAAGGGTTGTAGGCTTAGGAACCACCTGGTCACTCTAGCATTCTTTTCCCTGTTTTGACACATCCAGGTAAGGGGTGCATGATCTGTGACCAACCGGAATTTTCTCCCCAACAGGTAGTATTTGAGCGTCTCTACAGCCCACTTTATTGCGAGACACTCTTTCTCTACTATGGAGTAATTTTTCTCCTGGGGATTTAGTTTCCTACTTAAATAAAGGATGGGGTGCTCCTCACCTTGAGACTCCTGGGAGAGTACCGCCCCCAGCCCTACCTCAGATGCGTCGGTTTGGACTACGAACTCTTTGGAGAAGTCAGGTGTGACCAACACTGGTTGGGCACAGAGAGCTTCTTTCAGGCTTCTAAAGGCCTGTTCGGTTTCGGGGGACCACTTTACCATTAGCGGTCCTCTTGCTTTTGTGAGGTCAGTTAGTGGGGTTGCCTTAGTTGCAAAATTGGGAATAAACCTTCTATAGTACCCAATTAACCCCAAAAAGGTCCTTACTTGTTTTTTTGTAACTGGCCTTGGCCAATTTTGTATCGCCTCCACTTTGAGTGTTTGGGGTTTGAGTAAACCTCTGCCAATAGAATATCCCAGATACTTGGCCTCCTCCAGACCAATAGTGCATTTAGCGGGGTTAGCAGTTAGTCCAGCAGACCGGACTGCGTCAAGCACAGCTTGGACCTTTGGAAGGTGGGATTGCCAATCTTCACTATGGATTACCACATCATCCAGGTAGGCGGCAGCATACCGAGCATGTGGTTTTAAAATTTTATCCATCATTCTTTGGAATGTGGCGGGAGCTCCATGTAAGCCAAAAGGCAACACCTTATACTGAAAGAGGCCGTCTGGGGTTGAGAAGGCTGTCTTTTCTTTTGCCCTTTCTGTGAGGGGAACCTGCCAGTACCCTTTTGTTAGGTCTAGGGTTGTGAGATATCGGGCTTTGCCCAGTCTCTCTACAAGTTCATCTACCCTGGGCATAGGATAAGTATCAAATTTTGACACCGCGTTTAGTTTCCGGTAGTCATTACAAAACCTTGTTGTACCATCTGGCTTTGGGACTAAGACTATAGGGCTGTTCCACCCACTTTGGGATTCCTCAATTACACCTAGTTTTAGCATTTTTTTAACCTCTAAACTTATAGCCTTTCTTTTGGCCTCTGGGATTCGGTACGGTTTAAGGTTAACTCGGACCCCCGGTTCAGAGACTAGGTCATGTTCAATTACGCTAGTTCTACCTGGCCGTATAGAGAAGATTTCTTTGTTTCTTTTCACTAAATTCTGAACCTCTCGTTTCTGATGAACAGAAAGGGTTTCAGCTATGCTAACCTCTGGGTCAGTTTCTTGATTCTCTGACGGACCTGGGGGTACTAGGGTTAACAAGACTTCTCTATCTTTCCAGGGCTTGAGTAGGTTTATATGGTAAATTTGCTCAGGTTTCCTCCTACCTGGCTGTCTTACCTTATAATTTACTTCTCCCACTCTTTCCAAGACCTCATATGGCCCATGCCATTTAGCAAGGAATTTACTCTCCACGGTGGGAACCAGAACTAGTACCCTATCACCTGGAGAAAAAATTCTGACCCTAGCACCCTTATTATATGTATTCCTCTGTGCTTCTTGAGCTTTCTCCATGTGTTCCCTCACTATGGGTAGGACTGCAGCAATGCGGTCCTGCATCTGGGCAACATGCTCTATTACACTTCTGTAAGGGGTAACCTCGTGTTCCCAAGTCTCTTTGGCTATATCCAGTAAGCCCCTTGGGTGTCGGCCATACAATAGTTCAAACGGGGAGAAGCCTGTGGATGATTGGGGAACTTCCCTAATGGCAAATAACAGGTACGGTAACAAACAATCCCAGTTTTTCCCATCTTTATCAACCGCCCGCCGTAACATGCTCTTTAAGGTTTTATTGAACCTTTCCACTAAACCATCTGTTTGTGGATGATAGACTGAGGTTCTGAGATGCTTGATTTTTAGGAGTTTACATAGCTCTTTCGTTACTTGGGACATAAATGGTGTTCCCTGGTCAGATAGAATCTCTTTAGGAATCCCGACCCGGGAAAACAGAACTACTAACTCTTTTGCTATGTTTTTAGCTGAGGTGCTACGTAGGGGAACTGCCTCCGGATATCGGGTGGCATAATCTAATATTACCAATATATGCTGATGTCCCCTAGCAGACTTTATTAGGGGTCCTACTAGATCCATAGCAATCCGGTCAAATGGTACCTCTATTATGGGAAGGGGTACCAATGGGCTGCGGTACGCCTTGAACGGGGCGGTGATCTGACATTCTGGGCATGAGGAACAATAATTCATAATTTCTGCCAGAACCCCAGGCCAATAGAAGCTTCGGAGAACCTTTTCTTTTGTCTTTTCCACCCCTAGGTGTCCCCCCAATGGATGACTATGTGCGAGGTGTAATACTACGTTACGGAATGTCCGTGGTACCAACAATTGTTTAGTTGTAACTGATTTCCTTTTATCAACCCGATATACTAGGTCGTTCTCTACCTCGAAGTAGGGGTAAGCAAGTGACCTATCTGGTTGGCCAGGAGTACTATTCTGGTCCCGTATATTTCCCCTTGCTACCGCTAATGTGGGGTCCTCCCACTGGGCCTTCTTAAAACTCCCAGGACTGACCTCTAGGTCAGCGAGGGTCTTATCCGGTTCTGGGTTGGTAAGTGTCTGCTCAACATCTTGATTTGGGGTATTCCCTACCAAAGTAGTGATGGGGAAGGGAATTTTACAGCACTCCTCCTTTTCCCCCTTCTTATTTGGGCCCTCGTCAACCTCCATTTCTGAAAAAGGGAAAGGATTTGTTTCTTCTAATACTTCGTTATGGTCCGCTATTGAACTCTGGGCGCTATTCTGAGCGGGGGACCACATTTTTAGAAAATGGGGAAAGTCGGTCCCTATTAACACATCATGTGCCAGTTTGGGTACAATACCCACCTTGAAATCTAAAGAACCAAACTCTGTTTCAAAAAAAACATCAACAGTGGAATATTCATGATTATCCCCATGTATACAACAAATTGCCACTCTTTGTGAACTGCTTCCCTGTTTCTTCTTAATGGGCAAGAGGTATTCGGACACTAGTGTGACCATGCTCCCAGAGTCAAGAAGTGCCCGAACCCTCTTACCATTAACCTTTACAAATGCCCACAGATGGTTATTCAAGGGGTCCTCTGGGCTAGGGCCCATACATTGGGACAACAGCGAATAAGGTTCCACGCTGTTGCATTGCATGGGCTCATCATTTAGTGGGCAGATTTTTGCTGTGTGGCCCCTCTCATGACAATTTACACATTTAGGTACATAGTCTGTGTCCCACTTAGAGCCTTTTCCCGGCTCCCCATGTTGGCTATTGCCCTTAGTGTGCGAACCACTGTTGCTGGTGCTGCGTGAAGGTGGTCGCCGCTCTTCAGCGCCCCTTAACCCCGGTACCCTTTTACCGTCTCTGGAAGAGTCCTGGAACCTCGGGTAGTGGGGTTGCTCCACGACTGTGGGTTGCGGGTGCTCTTCTGCTGCATTGTACCTTTCTACGAGGGCCACAAGCTCATCCGCATTGTGGGGGTCACTCCGACTGACCCAACGGCGTAAGGCAGAGGGAAGTTTCCTCAAGAACTGGTCCATGACCAACCGTTCCACGATGTGGCTGGCTGAGTTGATCTCGGGTTGTAGCCACTTCCGGGCGAGGTGGATGAGGTCATACATCTGGCTTCGGGTGGCTTTATCCATCGTGAAGGACCATGCGTGAAACCTTTGGGCGCGAACAGCCGTGGTTACGCCGAGGCGGGCGAGGATCTCGAACTTCAATTTTGCATAGACGTTAGCTTCGGCTGGCTCTAGATCAAAGTAAGCCTTATGGGGTTCGCCGCTTAGGAAGGGTGCGATTAGACCAGCCCACTCAGCTTCTGGCCATCCCTCTCTCTGTGCCGTGCGTTCAAACGTGAGAAGATAGGCTTCCACATCATCCGAGGGTCCCATCTTCTGAAGGTAGTGGCTTGCCCTGATCATTTTCGGAACTGGGGCTGCCACTGCCAGTGGAAGGTTACTGATAGTCCCCCTCAGGATCTCGAGTTCCTGCTGTAAGCCCTGAGCGAACCGCTGTTGCTCCTCTCTCAGCAAGCGGTTTGTCTCTTGCTGGTTTGCATTCGCGTTTTGCAGGGCTTCATTCGTCTGTTGCTGGTTTGCATTCGCCTGTTGCTGGTTGGCATTCACCTGTTGCTGGTTGGCATTAATCTCTTGCTGGGCTATTAGCAGCTGTTGCTGGGCTGCATTCGTCTGCTGCTGGTTTGCATTAGTTTCTTGCTGGGCTATTAACAGCTGTTGCTGGGTTTCATTCGTGTCTTTCTGGGCAGCGACATTGCGTACCAGTGCACCCACCACGTCTTCCATCTTGTTTGCAGAGGATGAAAAAAACTTTTTTTTTTTTTTTTCAAAGTTCTTCAACCCGCAGACCCCCTAGTGCTCTGCCCGCATTCTCCACCATATGTGACAAACGGCTTACTCCGGGGCTCCGTCGTTTGTCCGGGACTGTTTAGAACACGGTCTTTTAGGGTAGGTTAAATGATGAGGCGTCACGTACTGTTCCTTTAAACAGGCTATGCCTGGTTTATTCAGTCCCAGGCACTGAGACTGCCACAGTGCATACAACAGAAAACAGATCAAAACAAAAGCTGCTCACCTGAGCGATAACTTAACTTAGATATCCCTGACTCAGGGTTGGAAGTGGCTTTTCCACTTCCAACATCAAAACACGGTACTTTTGCAGTCTTACACAAATGAACAGAAAGATTGAACCTGTTTGGGGAAGAGGCTTCTCCCCTCTGTAGTTCAGCAGCCTTCCAGCCTCCTGGCTCTTGTGGGGAGACCAGAGCAAACAGGAAATCAGTCTTTCATACCTGATTCCTAATTAGCATGACAGGTGACAGAAATCAGGCAGCAGACAAACTCTGGTCTGGATCTCTCATCCCTCAGTTCCAGCGCTTGCCAAACTGTGGGATGGAGTGTATGTATTATAAGGCTGCACTCCCAGGCCAAACAGGATAGAAACTGTCTAGTATCCTGGGAGCCCTATATACGGAATTTATTACCATCCCCTGGTTTCTGTCACAATATATATACACATATACACATATACACATATACACATATACACATATACACATATACACATACATATATATACAAGGCTCGACAAACTAGGGAAAAACCCATTCGCCCCACCCCAAAAGTAATTCGACCCCCCCCCAAAAAAAACCTCCCTCAACCGCCCCCCCCCCCCCCCCTCACGACACTTACCTGCGGCGGGGTCAGGCTGCGTGATGTGCGATCTCCGTCTTCTCCCCTACAAACTGTACTCTTTCCCTTGCAGGTCCTAAAAAAATGGCAGCGGTAACGTGACGCCATGGAAATGGGACGGCGTGACATAGTAAAATTTGCAGGGGAGAAGACGGAGATTGCCGCACCACACCACCGGACCCCGCCGCAGCTAAGCACTCGCCAGCGCCCAAAATGCACTCACCCGTGCCTAGCGGGTAAGTATATTTGTCGAGCCCTGCCTGCATATCTATATATATATATATCGTGGACCGAAACGTTGGTTTTGTGTTTATTTTCAATACACTTGTTTGTTCAATTCTGGAGTGCTGCCTGCTGATTTCGTTTCCAAACGGTATCGTATTGCTTATTCTTCATTATAGGATCTGCACCCACACCAGTGACTATTATTACGGAGTGCTTTTTGTTCTTTTTCTATGTTACACACATATATATATATATATATATATATATATATATATATATATATATATATATATATATATATATATATATATATATATATATATATCACAACAAAACAAAAATATTAAGGAGCGCCTACTATTACAACCTGCCTAACTGTGAGTAAGTTAGCTACTGGGTAAAAACAACCTATGGGGTGGCCAGAGGGGGTATTAAATATAAAATAGATCCTATGTTGTTAAGATAACACATATATTATATAAACGACTTTAATAAAAATTACTATAAAAAATGGAAAAAATATATTTAAATATAAAAAATTCATAAAAAATATTGAGAAAATACCAAAACCTTAAAAAACATAGAGTCCAGTTCCAATAAAGTGCATCCAGGTAATGGCAGCCCGTTTGAAAGGGATCACAACTCCCTTGTAGATACCTATGAAAGAAAAAGAGAAAAAAACAGGCGCACACCTAGTGCATTAAAGTAAAACAAACAGTTTATGGAACATTAAAAAAGACAAATGCCCACTCACAAGTCAAACGGTAAAATAAAGCAGTTATGAGATTGGCTCTCATATGCCAGTAGTAGCGTCCGGATCAGCAATGGAGACCTGTCCTACACACGCGTGGCGCAGTCTCCTTCCCCGGAAGTGACGTCCTCCCGGTCGTGTGCCCCACAAAAGGAAATCCCTCCGGGAACCACAGGAACCACAGCCTTAGCCTTAGCTTGCTTACTTCTGGCTGCTGCACTACCAGGAATGGTAAAGATATGTCCGCTTTTCTTGTCTGGCTCGCCGCTCTCAAACTGCAATCGTAGTAGTCCGTGATGCACTGTATTCAGTGGGAAAGTGCCTCCTCCGTCTTAGCCACGCCCTAAGCCACATTGCTGATCCGGACGCTACTACTGGCATATGAGAGCCAATCTCATAACTGCTTTATTTTACCGTTTGACTTGTGAGTGGGCATTTGTCTTTTTTAATGTTCCATAAACTGTTTGTTTTACTTTAATGCACTAGGTGTGGGCCTGTTTTTTTCTCTTTTTCTTTCATATATATATATATATATATACAGCTAAACCCCGTTATAACGCGCCTCGTTATACCGCGATTCGGTTATAACGCGGTTTTCCCGTGGCTCCCGTTTTTTTTTTAAAAAAAAAAAAAAAAAAAAAAAAAAAAAAAAAAAAAAAAATTTTTACATTTTTTTTTTTGCACACTGCACACACTCACTGCACACACACTGCTCATTGCTCACACTGCCACACTGCACACACACTGCACACTGCACACACACTGCTCATTGCTCACACTGACACACTGCACACACTCACTGCACACACACTGCTCATTGCTCACTGCCACACTGCACACACACTGCACACTGCACACACACTGCTCATTGCTCACACTGACACACTGCACACACACTGACCACACTCACGCACACTCACACACACTTACGCACACTCACGCACACTTACGCACACTTACAGACACTCACACACACTCACACACACACACACACACACACACACACACACACTTACACACACTTAGACACTCACACACACTCACACACACTCACACACACTCACACACACTTACACACACTTACACACACCTAGACACTCACAGACACACACTCACACACACTCACACACACTTACACACTCACAGACACTCACACACACTCACACACACTTAGACACTCACAGACACTCACAGACACTCACAGACACTCACACACACTCACACACACTCACACACACTCACACACACTCACACACACTTACACACTCACAGACACTCACACACACTCACACACACTTACACACACTTACACACACACTCAGACACTTACCCACACTCACACACCCATATACACACACACACTTTCTCTCCCATATATACATACACACACACTCTCTCACTCTACACAGACGGGCCGCGACCAGCACCACCACCCGCTCCCCCCCTCCTCCCGCGCAGGCAGCGGGAGCACCGGGGACAGCGGTGGGGAGAAGAAACCCCCCGCTACAACCTCCATGCAGGCAGCATGGTTCTGAGGTAAGCGGCGACCTGAGGGACATCCCCACTCCCATCTCCTGCCCCGCGGCCTGTCCCGAGGTGACAGGGGGAAGCGGGGACAGGAGAGACATCCCCGCTCCCATCTCCTGCCCCGCGGCCTGTCCCGAGGTGACAGGGGGAAGCGGGGACAGGAGGGACATCCCCGCTCCCATCTCCTGCCCCGCGGCCTGTCCCGAGGTGACAGGGGGAAGCGGGGACAGGAGAGACATCCCCGCTCCCATCTCCTGCCCCGCGGCCTGTCCCGAGGTGACAGGGGGAAGCGGGGACAGGAGGGACATCCCCGCTCCCATCTCCTGCCCCGCGGCCTGTCCCGCGGTGACAGGGTGAAGCGGGGACAGGAGAGACATCCCCGCTCCCATCTCCTGCCCCGCGGCCTGTCCCGCGGTGACAGGGGGAAGCGGGGAGCGGAGGGACATGCCCGCTCCCATCTCCTGTCCCGCGGGATGAATATGCGCTAAAGCGCGGCGGCCATTTTTTTTTCTCGCGACCCCGTTAGTAACGCGGTGGTCTCGGGGTGGACCCCGAGACCCGCGTTATAACGGGGTTTAGCTGTATATATATATATATATATATATATATAAAATAAAGCAACCCCTGAAGAATTCACGCATGTGACGAATTGCGTCGGGTCTTTTTTTTGACGTGTTGACGTCTCTATTGAGAGACGGAGTCAGTGCGAGTAGCGAGAAGGACTTGCATTGCAACCTATCAGCTCCTGTCTGTATGCCAGCTATATGCGTATACAAGCCGCTCATTGCCGATACTGGAAACCCTGTGGACCTCAACTACGGCCCTATACCACCAGAGATGGCCCCATTCTGAGGAATTGTCCATCAGAACCTGACGGCATACCCCGCATGCACCGATACTGGACCGAAACTACACTCTGAATCGGTGACATGACCTCACCTTTTTCCTTTACGTATCTTCATGATTTGGCAACATCATTTTTGAAGCTGCAGTTTGCTCCATCAAGATCATATACTGGATATTGGACTTCATGTTTACTTTCCTACACTGGAACTGGTTTGAAATACTCATTCACTTTTGTATATACGTAAGCATATCCTATGTGTACAGTTACACTTTATTGATTTCAGGGGGGAGGGATAGGTTTCATCCACAGATAACATTCCAGCCTTTGTCAAAGTAAAACTTTTCTTGCTTTATCCATTGTAACATCGCCAGAAGAAGAGATCAGTGTATCTCGAAAGCTCTCACAAAGAAAAGCATTTCGTTAGCCACAGAATGGTATCGAGTAATATATATATATATATATATATATATATATATATACACATGAAGGTCAGTCAGCACACTGCAGTAGAAAAGGTTATAATAGCAGATGCTAGTCCCATAGAAAATAAGTATGATACGAACCAATCCAAAGACCAGTAAAGAGACAGCACACCGCACGGGGTTAATCCAAAAATCTATATTCACAACATGAAATACACGTAAGCCAACGTTTCGGTCCCACAGAGAGACCTTCCTCAGGGCCGTGCAACCCACAAGTGCAAGTGACCACACATATATACCCTCACCCATAGTGCAATGCAAACAAAGGGAACCAATCACCAACATGCAATCAGACAGAATATGCAACATAGCTGTGCTCCGTGCCCCCTCCCCTATTACCTGATTATCCAAATGACTCATCATGACATGAGAGTAGGCACTTAAACTATTAGGAGAAAGACACCCTTTAGACACTGGTCCCAGGGTCTACTGCCCTTGCGGGGGAAGGTCGCGCACCGCGCATCTGCAGTGGGCCAAAACATATTGACTGCCGGAGCGCCAGCAAGGAGAGTACGCCGCGCATCACAGCTGTGAGCAGACGCCTCATTGACTCTCCCTGGCCACCAGGGACGCCGGCAGCGCAAAACGCACATGCGCAGTCTGAAAAACCGCCTCGGTGCACAGTTACCCACACACTGACAGTAATAATGGGCTAAACAGAATAGTAATAAACAGAGCGTTAAGGTGAACCACAGGGGGACAGGTAGAGGTATAGAGCACAAGGAGCGCATAGCATCACCATAGTATATAAGGACAAAGGAAGTGCAAAAGTGCAGAGGGAGTGATGCAACAGAGTATGAGTGACAAACATAAAAAAGGCATAATGCAAAATCAAGTGAAAGCAGGGAGACTGCTACAAAAAGCAGCTAAGTGAAAGTTCCTCATTTAGGCCACCAGGTGTCATAGTTCTTAGTTCATAAATAAGCCTTGCTTCCTGTTTAAGCAAAGTCCTGCCCCTGTCACCCCCACGGGGGGGGACTGGGACCTGCAGAATAGGCATACAACGAAGTGTGGCCAGTGTGTGTCTTTTTTCCTTGAAATGTCTAGCCACAGGTAGACACTTCAGGTCTACATCAGAGGCATCACTCAGTAGGGCTTTTCTGATGTTTGAACGGTGCATGGCCATGCGTTCTTTCAGCATCCTTACAGTCTTCCCGATGTACAGCAATCCACAAGGACACTTAATAAGGTACACCACGAATTTAGACTCACAGTTCAGTGGTTGTTTGATTTTAATCGGTGCGCCACTATGCGGGTGATTGTAGCTAGGGCCCAGCTGCATATAGTTGCAGTTGGTACAGCCATGACAGCGGTACGAACCAGGTTTTTTGGCTAACCAAGTGGTGGGTGTGGCATATTTGTCTATTGGGTCAGATCCAGTGACCATGTCACCAATGTTTGGTCCCCGACGAAAGCAGAATAGAGGTGGCTCTCTAGCAAATGCACCAATCCTCTCGTCATTCTCCAGGATGCGCCAATTGCCCCGAATGCAGCGCTTAATGCTGTTGGTAGCAGTACTGAATGTACTGACTATATTGAGCCTGTTGCTCACCGGTCTGCCTGTCGAAGGTGTCAATAGTTCACCCCTATCAACCTGTCCAACCTTTTGCAAGGCAAAATTGATGTCCTTGGCCGAATAGCCCCTCTCCCGGAAGCGTGCGGCCATTTGGGCCAAGGCCCGTTGGGATTCTTCTGGATCAGTGGTGATTCTTTTCACTCGGAGAAGCTGGGAGTATGGGAGACCCCTCTTGAGTGGTACAGGATGGTGGCTGGCTGCACAAAGAAGGGAGTTCTTGTCTGTACTCTTCCGGTATATTCTAGTAGCCAGCGTGCCTCCAATTTTGTACACTATGGTGTCTAAAAAAGCGATTTCCTGGTAGCTGTGGTTGAGGGTAAAACGGATTGTGGAGGGGATTTTGTTTAAATCAGAAACAAATGTCAGCAGCTCCTCTTCACTGCCCGTCCACAGAATGAAGATGTCGTCAAGATGTCGTTAATTAACTGACACCACGCATGGACGGCATATCGTCAAATACCTTCGCTATATTGACGACATCTTCATTCTTCAGTTTTCAGTTAATTAACGACATCTTGACGACATCTTCATTCTGTGGACGGGCAGTGAAGAGGAGCTGCTGACATTTGTTTCTGATTTAAACAAAATCCCCTCCACAATCCGTTTTACCCTCAACCACAGCTACCAGGAAATCGCTTTTTTAGACACCATAGTGTACAAAATTGGAGGCACGCTGGCTACTAGAATATACCAGAAGAGTACAGACAAGAACTCCCTTCTTTGTGCAGCCAGCCACCATCCTGTACCACTCAAGAGGGGTCTCCCATACTCCCAGCTTCTCCGAGTGAAAAGAATCACCACTGATCCAGAAGAATCCCAACGGGCCTTGGCCCAAATGGCCGCACGCTTCCGGGAGAGGGGCTATTCGGCCAAGGACATCAATTTTGCCTTGCAAAAGGTTGGACAGGTTGATAGGGGTGAACTATTGACACCTTCGACAGGCAGACCGGTGAGCAACAGGCTCAATATAGTCAGTACATTCAGTACTGCTACCAACAGCATTAAGCGCTGCATTCGGGGCAATTGGCGCATCCTGGAGAATGACGAGAGGATTGGTGCATTTGCTAGAGAGCCACCTCTATTCTGCTTTCGTCGGGGACCAAACATTGGTGACATGGTCACTGGATCTGACCCAATAGACAAATATGCCACACCCACCACTTGGTTAGCCAAAAAACCTGGTTCGTACCGCTGTCATGGCTGTACCAACTGCAACTATATGCAGCTGGGCCCTAGCTACAATCACCCGCATAGTGGCGCACAGATTAAAATCAAACAACCACTGAACTGTGAGTCTAAATTCGTGGTGTACCTTATTAAGTGTCCTTGTGGATTGCTGTACATCGGGAAGACTGTAAGGATGCTGAAAGAACGCATGGCCATGCACCGTTCAAACATCAGAAAAGCCCTACTGAGTGATGCCTCTGATGTAGACCTGAAGTGTCTACCTGTGGCTAGACATTTCAAGGAAAAAAGACACACACTGGCCACACTTCGTTGTATGCCTATTCTGCAGGTCCCAGTCCCCCCCCGTGGGGGTGACAGGGGCAGGACTTTGCTTAAACAGGAAGCAAGGCTTATTTATGAACTAAGAACTATGACACCTGGTGGCCTAAATGAGGAACTTTCACTTAGCTGCTTTTTGTAGCAGTCTCCCTGCTTTCACTTGATTTTGCATTATGCCTTTTTTATGTTTGTCACTCATACTCTGTTGCATCACTCCCTCTGCACTTTTGCACTTCCTTTGTCCTTATATACTATGGTGATGCTATGCGCTCCTTGTGCTCTATACCTCTACCTGTCCCCCTGTGGTTCACCTTAACGCTCTGTTTATTACTATTCTGTTTAGCCCATTATTACTGTCAGTGTGTGGGTAACTGTGCACCGAGGCGGTTTTTCAGACTGCGCATGTGCGTTTTGCGCTGCCGGCGTCCCTGGTGGCCAGGGAGAGTCAATGAGGCGTCTGCTCACAGCTGTGATGCGCGGCGTACTCTCCTTGCTGGCGCTCCGGCAGTCAATATGTTTTGGCCCACTGCAGATGCGCGGTGCGCGACCTTCCCCCGCAAGGGCAGTAGACCCTGGGACCAGTGTCTAAAGGGTGTCTTTCTCCTAATAGTTTAAGTGCCTACTCTCATGTCATGATGAGTCATTTGGATAATCAGGTAATAGGGGAGGGGGCACGGAGCACAGCTATGTTGCATATTCTGTCTGATTGCATGTTGGTGATTGGTTCCCTTTGTTTGCATTGCACTATGGGTGAGGGTATATATGTGTGGTCACTTGCACTTGTGGGTTGCACGGCCCTGAGGAAGGTCTCTCTGTGGGACCGAAACGTTGGCTTACGTGTATTTCATGTTGTGAATATAGATTTTTGGATTAACCCCGTGCGGTGTGCTGTCTCTTTACTGGTCTTTGGATTGGTTCGTATCATATATATATATATATATATATATATATATAAATATAGATATATATACAGTGTTCGACAAACCTATACATTTGCTCGCCCCGGGCGAGTGGATTTAACCCCCGGGCGAGTAAATATTGGCCCAAGCAGCACACGTTTGGTACTAGGTGGCGAGTAGATTTTTTTGTGTGGCGAGTAGATTTTTTGGTGATTTGTCAACCACTGTATATATATATATATATATATATATATATATATATATATATATATATATATATATATATATATATATATATATATATATATATATATATAAGGCGAGAATCAGCACTCCTAGTAAAGATAATAATAAGGCCTGGTGCTTGTCCCTTAAAAATAGTCTCCCCCCTTCTTCTGTTCTTCTCTCTTCTCCCCCTCTCTCTCTCTGCCTATCCTTTACAGTACTAATATAAGGGGTTTGATCTAAGATCCTCCTAAAACTGTTAATTCTCCCGGACGGGATCTACATAGTAGAATCTAAATGCATAGGAGGTTACAAAATACTAGGGGCAGATCGCCTCTTCTCGATCAATCAACCTTGAGATGCTTCGGGTTGTTCACTTTTAAATGTATATGTTAATTAAGTTTACTGTCTATAAACAACCATGTGATGTGAATGTACCCCTGTCAGAAAACAATAAAAATGTTTGAAATAAAAAAAAAAAAATTGAAAGAATATACGTTACTATCCGAGGACTGATAAAGTAGAGACAGCACACAGTAGGAAGATGACAAAATGTTATATTAGCTTAAACAGCATCACAGATAACCGACGTTTCGACCCCACAGAGATGTGTATATACTGTAGACATCCCCTTGAAAAAGACCTCTCTGTGGGGTCGAAACGTCGGTTATCTGTGATGCTGTTTAAGCTAATATAACCTATTGTCATCTTCCTACTGTGTGCTGTCTCTACTTTATCAGTCCTCAGATGGTAACGTATATTCTTTATATAATATATATATATATATATATATATATACAGTGTGTGTGTCTATAAATGGTGTGGAAGTCATCAAGCAGTGTGTGTGTGCACAAAAGCAATCTCACAGGCCAAGACAGCTATGGGAATTTCTGTTTCCAATTGATTTTTTTTCACAATCCCTGGCTGCAGCGGGAACACTGCTTGCTAAGAGATAACGGGGGAAGACGGGGTCGCAGACCTGTCTGAGACATGTGAATGGGCTCACGTGTTGCATTTTTATTTGTTGTACACTGAACGGTGGAGGTTTTTTTTTTTTAGAACTTCTTTACTCACCATAACACATTTTGTCTAAGGCACTGTAAGATAGGAAAGATGTACATTGCGTTTCTATAAAGTGCACCCAGTTTGTCATATGCAAAGCACATATTAAATTGGGGTCAAGCCACATATCCAAATATTTGAATCTAGTAACTGAGGCAAGATTAGTGCTTGAGCAGGTTCTAATAAGTAGCTCTGTCATGGGAAGTTTAATTACACTCAGGGCCCTACAGTATGTTATAAACCGTGCTAAGCCAAAAGATAATGATTCATTCATTTCAATGGACCCTAATGTGCCTTTCTACAACGTACGTAGCATGGCTTGGTATATTTGGGCCTTAGGGTATGGCCCCAGCACAAGCTTCAGCAGCGACCTGTGGTCTGCGGTTGTGCTTCCACTGAAGAGCAGGGCATCCGACAGGGTGGGGGCGTGGTGGAGGCATGGCCATGATGTCACGTGGCTGGTTCGCCCTCATTGGCTGAACCGCTGCCGTGACATGGCCAATGCTGGGCCGCTGCTCCAAAAGACAAAAGTCTTGTCTTTTGGCAATGACGGTTGCGCATCACGCCTTGTGTGCCCATGCACCGACTGGGGCCTGCCCCAAAGAGGGCTGTACCTTGTGTGCGGCACGCACGCTGTTGCGTGCAGCTGCGCCACTGGGGACGAAGTCTTAGTCTAGGCTCCCGGTGGTGACGGTGGCACACGTGGCGCACACCAGTCACTAACTTCAATTAGGCAGACCCCAGTGTCTTCTTGCGTGTTGGCTCACACAGTGCGGTGACGCGTCAGCCAGCAGGGGAGAAAACACGATTGTGTTCCCGTGCAGCGATCCGGTCACGTGGTGCGCTGGGAGCCAATATGAGGGCAGATAGCTTGGACGAATGGGAGCGCAGGATGCCAGGCGTGTGCAGCAGCCACCACCGGGGACATATCCTAAGGCTGAGTCCCCGCTGGTGCTGAGCGCTTTGCGCTTGGCGCACTTACGTTAGTTAATGTGGATTGTCACATCCACGCTCCTGCTGTGCGTGCGCGGTCACCCATGCTTGGCGCTTGGGTAAACAAAAAAATTTAACTTTCGAGCGCGCTCAATTTGCCCGCAATGCCCCCCGCGTGCGCTTCCGAAATAGCGAGGACACCCGGCGCTCAAGCATGAGTGCGGTCAGCGCCAGGGAGGACGCAGTCTTAGTGTCACTAGCTGTAGTTTCCCAGATTCTGCCCTGCTGCATGTACAGTATGAGACTACAAAGGACACATGGAAGGCCTTGGATACTTAGAGCTCTTGCAACTGTGCTTAATTCTACTGATTGTGTTAGCAACAATAGGCAGTGATCCCTAGAAGACAGCAAAGAATTGAGCTGTAACACTGCTTTTACCAGCAACAATTGCTTGTGGGTGAAATCAGCAACATTTTAAACATTTTATTTCAAAGAGAATCTGGAAAACGCCAAACCAAACAATAAATGACCCTGAGACCGTAGGAGATACAAATAAAACATCTTTCCTTCGACTACACTTTCAAACTGCATTGATAATTCTCAGATAATTATTTTTTCTCTTTCTCTACCAGGCTAACCACACATTATGCATAATGTAATATTCATTCTTACTGGTAGTCTATATTCCTAAGCATAATTAAAGTGTGCGTCTTTGGCCCAACACTGTGTGCTTCCAATCTGCCCTCAGTGCCTCAGCTATTATAACAATCTGTGCCTGATCTCTTTCCCATGTAAAAAGCTGTGTATTCCTCCCTGAGATATTCTCCTTGCCAAAGAGGATGTAAGTGTGTGCAAGCAGGAAGCTCCTCACACATATGAGATTCAGGTGGGTTTAAATTCCAAAGATTAGAGAAAGTAGAAAATGATAAATTTTCTGCAAAATATCAGGATAGTTTGCCAGTAAA